>NW_026782616.1:0-117500 GCF_031769215.1 Ylistrum balloti | reverse complement strand
GTTCTTCAGTATCAATCTAAACACATTACATTAGGTAAAGTTGACACAGGCACACTGAGGTTCTTTGGTATCAATCTAAACACATTTCATCAGGTAAAGTTGACACAGGCACACTGAGGTTCTTCAGTATCAATCTAAACACATTACATTAGGTAAAGTTGACACAGGCACACTGAGGTTCTTTGGTATCAATCTAAACACATTTTATTAGGTAAAGCTGACACAGGCACATGTTGGTATCAAAGTTAACAATAGCATGGGTATGAAGTCATAATTTCCCAACAGAATAACCAAATAACATGGAATTTAATTCACTAACAACTGTGTTAAATTTCCAAACTGCTTAAAATCTAAGTCTTGGTAATCTCATTGGAAATTTGATGATACAAATCTTGTGTGATGTTTCAACCACTTGAGCTTGAACAAAGACTTCTCCTCAAAGTTGTCAAACACTAAAATCTACTCAGGTGTAGAACTCTGTTATGATTTTATTAGAGTGTAAGGTGAATCTGTCATCACTATGATGCCTTAGAACATCATGTGATCATCTCTAATGACAGCTTACTCAGCAGACATGTTAAAAACTAGCTGTAGTGGTAACCTGGCTTCACAAGTTGCTAAAACAGATATAAGATTACCTGTCAGACCATTAGCATTAAATGACCTCTATATGTACATACCTGGTTGCAAGCATAGCTATCCTCAGTCTGTATCTCCATGCTTTCCTCCTGTTGAAATACGACCAGTCATCAAGTCGTATGATTACTTGAATATCTTACATTTTTATCTAATCCTGAGCCATGATCCCTCAAAGCTTAGTGAATTTAAAAGACTTGTTCACATTTCATTTCAGAAAATGTTTTTAAAAGTCATTAAACTCTTCTTGAATCATTTTACAAAAAAAGTTCTAAAAAGCTTTAATCCTTTTAATCTGTTTAATAAGAACAGACAATTGATTTCGTATCTTGAGTTAATCCCAGAGGAATCTTGGCACACACCACCATTTGATATTTACTTGCCCTATGATGAATTTTTCCCTTGTTTTCTCTACTTTCCCCTGTATTTCCTCTGACTTGTATAACATTTGAAAATTCCTAACAGAATATATAACAGCGATAAAAATCTTTTATTGCCATCTCCAAGTTGTTTGACATTTTGTTTTGTTTTTCTGATCAGTTCAAGAATCAAAAAGGTTGATTAAACTCGGAACCAAGGGGAAATTTGAGAAAGATTTAATCAGTACTTTGCATGGAATAGTGATAACAAACTTTCATTGTCAAAATCCAAGATAATTGCTTGTCACCCATTTTGTTTTTTCTGATCAATCACAAAATCAAAAAGGCTAAATAAGGAACCATTAGAAAGCAACATAAGAAAAAATTGAGAAAGATGTTTTTTTACTTCTTCACTAGAAATAGTGATAACAAACTTCTATAATCAAAATCCAAGATGGCTGACTAATTTTTGATTTCTTATCAATCACAAAAGGTCAAAATCCAAGATGGCTGTCTAATTAATTTTTGATTTCTTATCAATCACAAAAAGTCAAAATCCAAGATGGCTGTCTAATTAATTTTTGATTTCTTATCAATCACAAAAAGTCAAAATCCAAGATGGCTGTCTAATTAATTTTTGATTTCTTATCAATCACAAAAGGTCAAAAGGTCAAAATCCAAGATGGCTACTTGACTGGAATTCTCTTTTTGTGATTTGTCCCAAAATCAGAGCGATTAGGATCAGATGGTGGTCAAACAACATATTTAAACATTTACATCATTGTATTCCAATGTAAGCTGAAAATATTAATTTTTTTATAATTCAGTGAATTTAAATCTCCTTTCTAGATTGTTTTTATTCAGCTTTATACAACATTGTTTTACACTGCACAGCAATACTGATTTATTTTAATATTGAAAGTTACTTTTCATTATAAACAGCTGACTTTATTTGTTCTATGAACTGTTGACTTTGTTCAAACACATAACTAGGCATGTTAGAGGAGTCATAACTGGTTGATTGGCCGAGGTTCTGTTATACTTATTGTACCAGCTTCTATTAAGGAGTGTGTGATAATTAATCGTTTCTGATTGCTCAAAAATTCATATCCCACACAAACAAGACTGTTATCAAGCAAGCTAAACATGAATATTGATGTTCAAAAATAACAATGCTACTCCTGATAATATTTCTGGTTAAATATATCAATGTAAAGTAAAGATTTCATAAGTTTAGCTTAAGCAAGTTACATAGCATAACTGGTAAATGACTTTTTCATACAGGAGACAGAAATATACCACATGCTACCCAGTGTCAGACAAAAAGTAATTCATCGCTGAAGATTAAGGGTAAATTGTAAATTCTTCTTAAGCCATGTTCATCAGAGTTTTTACATATCTTTATAGATAGAGATATATATAAGTACTCAGTATATGTAGTCACATAGATGGAAGTCATTATGATATAATAAATGAGTGCCTAGCTGTTCTGGCATTACCTAATACTATGACAGAACACTTTGTAACACAGACCCATCAACCTCTTGCTTTAGAAGATTCACAGCTTAGATATAAGGAGATTGTAGGATGATCAATATGTACATAAATCAAGCGATGACTTGACAAGGGTGTAGTGTAAAGTCAAAAGAAGCTGTATAAACTACATATCTGAAGGCTGATAAATCTACATACATATTACAAGTTGTAATGCTGCCTTGTAAAACTGGCATCTTTGCCCACACAGAAAACATTTCTAAATATTTTTTCATTAATGTTAATAAAATGAATGCAATAACAAGCATTTAAATGCCAGAAGTAAGAAAAAGTAGAATTAAGTACATTTAGCAATATGGAGTGGTCAGTTTTTTGAAACTTTAATGGAATAAGACAAGAGAAGGGACATAACTCCCATTGACCATAAACATGAGAAGATTTGGTTGATAACAAAATGAGAAAACACTCAAAAGGAAAAAAGAACCTGCTCCCCAATCCACAATTGTTAAGGAGGAGTTGTTGTTCAAACAAGATTCCTCTCAGAGGCCTTCACTGGTCACCATGGCAATCAAATGGCAACCACTTTAAAAAAATTTTTTTTTTTAATGATATTGTACTTGTCGTCCACCTAAAACTTTATACACCAGTTTTCAACTAAATCAGATAATATCTTAATTTTGACTGATTTAAAGCCTCAAATGTGTTTCCATGATAAGGGTTTTGAAACACCTAATATGTCAAATTGTTGTGTGGACAATCTTTTTCCATAAAAACATGTGTAAAGTGACCTTCACCATAAAATCTCTGCATGCACATCTACATATGGTGGTCAATATTTCTATGTAGTCTCAAAGAAAATTACCCCACAAGTTCTGGAGAAATGGTCTGAGCAAACCTTTTACTATGGACAGACTGACTGACAGACAGACAGACAGACAAGCAGATTCCTGTATACACCCCACCTTACTTGGTTAAGAGGGGGTATAATACACAGAAAATCTAGCAGATGACAAAACAAGAGTCTGCTTACACACATCTACTCATATAGCAACAAAGCAGGGCAGTATGATGTAGCAGGCTAACAACTAAGACATATTACAAGAAAGGACTATGTAGGACTAGAAATGTACTTACTCTCTTGAACTTTCGAAAGGGTACAAACTGGACAATGTCCCTCCTGGCTTCCTGACCATTAGGAGCTCGTAGCATGCCATTGTCCCCGTCTAGCAGTTCCATATTATCGAAGTCAGCTTGTCCAACCCCAACAATGATAACAGACATAGGCAGAGCTGTGGCATCTACAATGGCTTGTATGGTTTGGGGCATATCTGATAAGGCTCCATCCGTAAGCAACAGAAGGACATAGTATTGCTGGAATCAAATATTATATGTCATTACAGCAGATGGTTAAAACTTTTTAAGTAAGGGCAGCATATTCCTATCTATGCATCCTACTTCAGTTTTATAAATAAGGACTTACCGATGCTCCCTTTGTGGACTCTTCTGCCTGAGACTGGGCTGCAAATCGGGCTACATGTCTGATGATAGGGGCCACATTGGTGGGGCCGTATAGTTCCACCGCCTGTATACAGTGCTGGTAGGCCTGTATTACCCCTTCAATACCTGTGGACATCAGAAATACACACCTGTATAGTTTTCTGATCATTTAGACACAACTAGAATTTACACAATGTCCCAAGGCAAAGCAGTAATACACTTTGTGGTCAACATGGATTCCTGACGACCTTTGTTTTTCTGACCAATCTCAAAAGTTTGAAGAAAAAAAATTATTATTAAAAATATATGTTTTTATTATCTTATGGGGAATATAACACCAAGCATGAATGGTTTTATGCAAAAGCAAAAAATGTTCTCTGAGGGAATGTTACCTGTATATTTACAGAGCTACAGGTGTACACATTGAAACTTCTGCTTATTTTCTTGTAAATGGCAAAATAGTTTTACATCATACATGTAATTTAAATGCTTCTAATGTCACTTCTAGGATATCATCTTCCTTATGCATTAACCTACCATTACAGTAAGGATTGGAAGGGTCAAAGTTCAGGGCAAATTCAAATGAGACTTCTCCTGTGGGGAGTTTAGCACCAAACCCAAGGGCTGGGAACAATTTGTCACTGAAAAGGAAGTAAACGATTAAAGTTAGGACCTACTTTGTATAATAGAGAACTTGACAGTGTTAATTTGAGGTTCATTATTGAAATATTCTCCTCAGCAGAAAAATTTTTAGTTATTGAAGCTACTATTCTGAATGGTAAACATCGAGACAGTTGATAAAGGTGTCCTGTAAGAATCAGTAAAAACTAAACATACACTGCAATTATTGAAACATGAAAAAATGAAATATCTGTAGAGAAGATTAACCTTTATAACTAACAAACATGTATATACCTGGTGACATATCTGCATTCATAAGACCATTTTTTCATGTATATATTAGCTAATGTGTGTAAAGATTAAAAACTTTAAAAGTGTCTTCTGCATCAAGAGTTGCAAGCATGTTAAAGCATGTCAAACACTTGTACAAACCTATCAAATGTACCAGTTATTCTTGTTCTCTCTCCATTTCACTGATGTGATTATCTCCCTTACTTTTAGCTATAAAGAATTTTGAGCATTATAACTTTTTCTAATATTGCTTGTAGGGAATACAGCTCACCTGTCATAGTCCTGACAAATGTTACCAACAGCTCTGGTGGCTTGTACATACTCATTCGGTCTGCTTGGGTCTATAAAATGTAATGAAGAATTCAATCGCGGGTTCCCATTGGATGCTGTGAAGTCTATTCCCACCTGTTGGAGATAATGTTGATAATCAAGTAGAGGCTTCGACAGAAGAATTCTATTTAAATGTCTTTCATGATGTTTGCAGCTAGAAAGTGGAGAAGGTAACAAAAATGTAATTAAAAAAAAAAATAAAAATGTATTTCCCATATCTTCCATTTTGAATGCATGATTTACTGAAAATATGTCTTTTCTTACCGATTAGAAACAAATTTAAGTTGTGAGGAGATCATACAAAAACCATCCAAAAATTCCTTTGTGCTTCTATGGTGCCTACTTACTGTGAAATTGATCTGCATCCCTCCATAGATATAATCCAGGAATGTCATGGGCCTTTTCAACTGTACAACAAGCAAAATCACAATAAGATCGTTTTAGATAATTGGGAATGTTATGGAAAAAGAAAACACAGAAAATATAACATTGCAGGTCAATAGGTCATGTGTTACATGAGAAACTGTAAGTGGTTACAATGCCTAGCAGGTCAATAGGTCATGTGTTACATGAGAAACTGTAAGTGGTTACAATGCCTAGCAGGTCAATAGGTCATGTGTTACATGAGAAACTGTAAGTGGTTACACTGAAAGTAGTGTGTAAAACAATTACTGGTCAAAAGGTTTGACTTTTAAAACTCAATCCCTGACTGGACAACAACATACAGAACCTAGTCCCATTTAATGGTCACTATTTTGGACTGTTAAATGTCAATCTCTATTCACACAAACAGTTAGATATCTAGTGCTGTAAAACATATTTCTTTCACAATTTTGTTATGTTGGAGAACTTTTAATTTCTTGATAAATGAGGTGAGATCCATATCAGTGAATAGGAAAATCAAAGTTCTGAAAGTTCTAAAATGTTCAACAGTCTGTACCAGACTGATCAGATCCTTACAGCCTTTATTGTTGGTACATGTACCTTTCACCTCTGGGAAAGAACTGTAACACATACATAACACATCAAAATAAGTATTCAGGAAAAATTGATAAACTACTCATTGTCTTAGCCATGTATATTTTTAATTAGTTCATTAATGATCATGTACAATTCACATAACACAAGCTTTCCCTTACAGCAGGACCTGTACAAGTTTACCTCGAAGTTGGTGAGGTACACTACGCCAGAGTTCTCATACTTCTTCTTGCCCTGTTTCTTTGGATTTATACAAGGAAATGGTATCTGAAAGTATACAAGTATAAGTTAGATTAGAGATGATATCAGAAATGTTAAGTCTTTTCAATCCTGTTTACTGTAAACAAAACATATGGTGGTTTTCCAGCCTTGTTTACTGTAAACAAAACATATGGTGGTTTTCCAGCCTTGTTTATTGTAAACAAAACATATGGTGGTTTTCCAGCCTCGTTTACTGTAAACAGAACATATGGTGGTTTTCCAACCTCGTTTACTGTAAACAAAACATATGGTGGTTTTCCAGCCTCGTTTACTGTAAACAAAACAAATGGTGGTTTTCCAGCCTCGTTTACTGTAAACAAAACAAATGGTGGTTTTCCAGCCATGTTTACTGTAAACAAAACATATGGTGGTTTTCCAGCCTTGTTTACTGTAAACAAAACATATGGTGGTTTTCAAACCTTGTTTATTGTAAACAAAACATATGGTGGTTTTCCAGCCTTGTTTACTGTAAACAAAACATATGGTGGTTTTCCAGCCTCATTTACTGTAAACAGAACATATGGTGGTTTTCCAGCCTCGTTTACTCTAAACAGAACATATGGTAGTTTTCCAGCCTCGTTTACTGTAAACAAAACATATGGTGGTTTTCCAGCCTCTTTTACTGTAAACAGAACATATGGTGGTTTTCAAACCTTGTTTACTGAAAACAAAACATATGGTGATTTTCCAACCTCGTCTACTGTAAACAGAACATATGGTGGTTTTCAAACCTTGTTTATTGTAAACAAAACATATAGTGATTTTCCAGCCTCATTTACTGTAAACAGAACATATGGTGGTTTTCAAACCTTGTTTATTGTAAACAAACATATGGTGATTTTCCAACCTCGTTTACTGTAAACAAAACATATGGTGATTTTCCAACCTCGTTTACTGTTAACAGAACATATGGTGGTTTTCCAGCCTCGTTTACTGTAAACAAAACATATGGTGGTTTTCCAGCCTCGTTTACTGTAAACAGAACATATGGTGGTTTTCCAGCCTCGTTTACTGTAAACAGAACATATGGTAGTTTTCCAGCCTCGTTTACTGTAAACAAAACATATGGTGGTTTTCCAGCCTCTTTTACTGTAAACAGAACATATGGTGGTTTTCAAACCTTGTTTACTGAAAACAAAACATATGGTGATTTTCCAGCCTCGTTTACTGTAAACAGAACATATGGTGGTTTTCAAACCTTGTTTATTGTAAACAAAACATATAGTGATTTTCCAGCCTCGTTTACTGTAAACAGAACATATGGTGGTTTTCAAACCTTGTTTATTGTAAACAAACATATGGTGATTTTCCAACCTCGTTTACTGTTAACAGAACATATGGTGGTTTTCCAGCCTCGTTTACTTTAAACAAAACATATGGTGGTTTTCCAGCCTCGTTTACTGTAAACAGAACATATGGTGGTTTTCCAGCCTTGTTTATTGTAAATAGAACATATGATGGGCACATGTATGTAACCTCTGTCTTATCATGATTTTTAGGAGTTTGTATCATTATGTAGATATCATGCTACCCATTTACAATCAATTGGTTAAATGTTCATGCAATGTTTCAAAACATAAGTATAATAGATCTAGATTTATTGATAAATACATATCATGATTACTTGGCTCTCACTGATCAACAAGTGAACCCCGAAGTCATGATTGACCTTCATAGAGGACACATGTAAACCATGGAAAATCTAAGCTTCAGAAAAATGGTAATCACAAAGTAGTATGAGGAAAGGTGATACTATGAAGATGTTCTCCATTTAAAGACTTTTTCTGTTTTTCGGAAATGAGTCTGAGTTTATTTTACTCTCAAAAGAAAAAATGTGTTATGTGACAAATATGGATTTTTGAAGTAGATATCTATATATATTGGTCCTTACAATAAAGACATGTCCTTATACAGTGTGAAAGACACTCTTAGAGTACCAGTTTGAGCATTTATCTTGAACACTTTCAGAGCTCTGGTCTAGAAAATGCCCATGCATGGTGCACTTACATTGCCCAAATGCATTTTGCAGGGATAAGAAAAAATAATGTAACATCATTTAGTTACGACATCACAATACCATTGTATCACATGTGTCTTTACATGTGATCTGTAATGTCTAAAACATGGGTACACTACAAGATAGAACTGTTCAGCAACCCCCCAAAGGGTATGTGATAAATCTGATACATGTAGAAGTATGTGGAGTTGTTTGTCAGACACGCGTTCGAGATCTTCATGTTTTACTTGGTACATGGTCTGTAAGTCCTCCTCGTACACATAGGGTGTGGCTCAGTTCTAGCCTGGATACAATGTTTATCACTAAAACAACCCTGTGTCAATACAGACAGGAATACAAACTTAGATGTAGACACTCAAGATTCATTGATCAAAACCAAACTAAGCTTATTTACCTACAGTTATATACCACAGTAAATGTACTAATCAAATGGAATTCAATGCTCAGCACTTATAACTATGCATTCAACAGTTCTTAAACCGAGAAAAAATCATTTGATGAATTTAAATGATTTCACAAAGTATAGTTGGCACACTCTTTACATTTTTGGTGTACATAAGCAATAATGAATTATTGTCACCTTTTGTTGGAGGGTAACTCCATCTCTCTTCCGTGACTAGAGACAAAAAATATGTAACACATGTTCATCCAGACAACATTTCAGTAATTAATCTGTTTCTTTTGATATCATGACATTTTGTGAGTTTTCATCCTTGCCAACAAGAGTATGTGAAAGAATTTGACAATACTCTTTTATACCTGAAGAAAAATAAAGTTAACTTTCCTTAAATAAAAAGTGGTGAATTCTTCTCTTACAATGATAATACTAGTTTCTGGGCTAAACAGCATGACAATAATGTAATAAAATTTAAATGTAGCAGCGTTAATTATGGTGTCACTAAAATCTTTATGATATGTCTGTCAAAGAATTACACCAACACAGCTACTCCTACCACGACAAGCATCATTAAATATTCACTTTAGGTTTTGACAAGGTTTAGAATTGGGACAACCTGTTGTCCTCCTTTGTGTCACTCACCAGACAGTCCAGGCATTGTTCCCACTGATAGTAAAGGAACTCTCAAATTGCACATATGACGTAGGAAGGTTTCGTATGACAATAGAGACATATTATACCTATTATATATTGAGCAGTATTTTACCATAGTGTGCAGGTTGTCAATGGGAGATAATACAACTCAGACATCAGGAGATTGTATTGGTGGATCTAGAATCACAGAAAGGACAAAGGAGTCAAAGGTCAACAAGGCTATGTGTAACCCTGGTAAAATACTAGCCGCAAAATACTGCTTGGCTTGAGAGAATTTCTCTTTAGCTCGATCGGGTTGAGCACCACACTAGCAAGCCAGGGGTCCTAGGTTCAATTCCTTATGGAGGCATTGAAATTAATAATGGCCTCTGTTACATATGTATAGAAACAAAAGGGGGCATAGGGGTCATGGGTCATTATATGTATGTACCACAAGGGCATGAAAGGTCAGAGGTCATCAAGTTTCTGTATAGAAAGAACAAAAGAAATAGTAGGTGTAAGAGCTCAGTAGGCATCAGGGTAAACAGGATTATATATTTTGAGGATCAGAGGATAAAAGAGGGGTCAGGGGTAAGTAGGGTTATATATTGGGAGAATGTGTGAACCTGAATCAGCAGGACTAAGCATAATGAAAGAATCAATGTATTCATGAATTTGGAGAATCACTGGAGGTTGAAAGTGTTGGAGGTTTTCTCAGTATGTTTTTGAAGAACTGCAACTTAGATTTAGTTCAGACAAGGAAACCTCAAGTGGATGCATGTACAGATCAAAGGTCAGAAGCATTATGTTTGTGGAATATCAAAAGATGGAAGATGGCATCCAAATCAAATCAATGTGAATGACTGTATGAGGTGCTTGGTATCATTCTGAATCACAGAAGTAGCAGAACAGCAAAAGAAGTTTGATTCATAAACATCCTAAATAGATCAAAGTATATGAAAGCAAAAGGCTTGACTTTATTTGGTTAGAATTATGATGTAAACATGTACATACCAGACAAAGGTGTAAGGGTCAGTGGTTATTGTTTCAAGTAAGGGTCAAAGGTCATTAATTGAGATACAGCCAGAGATTCGTTTTTGAGCCAAGGGTCAAAGGTTAGTATTTTAGGTCAGGATTTGTGGTTTACTAGGGAATGCTTTATTTTTGTTAAGGAATTATAGGAACTATTTTCAGGAAATTTCAGAAAAGCTTGCTTACAAAATTTTAAATATTCATCAGTAATTTTTAGTGTGTAATTCAAAATAAGTGCATGGCAATCATTTGTAATAATACAGGGTCATGATAACAGAACTTTTAACTTTTATAATTAAGCTTATTAGTAATATTGCCACATTTAAGTCAACATGTCAAAATTGTGTCTTTGATGTATACAATAGTTGTATATGTAACAACAATGTTATTTGCTATTGAATGAGTTCTGTGTATTTAGTTGTAGTGAACATGTATACCACTTTAGTTAAAATACTGACCTGACAGCTTACAGCTGGAAGACTGACCACTGGCTAAGTAAATATTGAAGGGAGGGGGTTCTGGCCTGTATACATGTGTACACACTACAGCACCATATCTAGGTCAGATCTGTTTACACACTTTATACCCTCAATGTTCTCTATTGTAATTTTACTCACAAGCTAGTGACTAGTGTGTATAGTGATATTTGGGCGGGGCAGTACTGGCCATACATTGATGGTAGTAGCGGTGTGACTATCTAACTATCATACACGGTTTAGAGTGATTTGAGAGTTGTGGATAGGGTTTGGGTGCACTTGAAGGAAGACTGTGATACAGGCGGACACAGGTAAGGTAGGTAAAAATTGTTTACTATTTACTGATGCCATGACGACTGTCTGAGGACCCGCCCAGTACGTATCCCCACAATCCACACTGGCTCAACTGCCGTAGGTACCGCCCAGTACGTATCCTCACAACCAACACTAGTCTGTCTACCATTCTGTCAATAATCCACCACTGATGCTTGAATCTACTATTATTAAAGTTGAATCAAGGCTAGCTACCATCCACTTTCAAGTATTACAGCTAGGAGTCAGGTACTCCTAGAGCATCTTATTACACTTACAACATTCACCCAGCCTAAGGAATCACACTCCAGGATCTGTGCGACACTGGACATACACACATACCGTCCAACAGTGAATGCTGCTGATGTGATATTTATATGTGTGATGTGAGTGTCTGTAAACAGGTAAGCCATCCACAGGTAATCTAACAAACAGCAATGACTAATTAACGCTGTATATACATGCATTTCAAAGTGACAAACAAGAACAACTGGGTGCTATATTGAAATCAATATTTACAGAAAATTAACAGACCTTGCTACACTTGAATAACTCATTATTTCCTTATCACTTTTCGTTTTTCAATATTTTACATATATGAAATATAACAAGAGGTTGCTTCAGTATCAAACATCTGTATGACAATAATTAACTGTTGCATTCACTGAATCAGACTTAAGAAATGTTTTTCTCACAAATATGAAAATCTTACATAAAAGCCACATGGGTAACTAAATCACTCATTCGTGAGAGGTAGGTAAAAGTTTGCATCCATAACATACAGTAGAACAAACAAAACTGTATTATTGATACAAGCTTTATCTGTTAGAGTTAGAGTAAGGATGATGTAAAATTTCCTGTACAGTGAAACAGATGGATAGCAAGGTGGATAGGCTCATTATTGATACTGAATGTTTGGTATTTCAATAATGTTGAATTTGACATCACAATCATAAAGATGTATGACTTGTGAATAAAATACCTGATAAATATGCTCTATTACAAATAACATGTTATCCAGGGTGTTGGTAAAATAACAGACTTAAACCGCATATCACTCTGATTACAGACGACTGGTAATTATCGAAGATATATCCATATGTAATTACCTCGGAGAATGAAATATGGTTTCTTGTACAAAACACTGGAGTATTTGATTCAAATATCCAGTATTTCAGAAAGATGCAAACAGCTGGTCACCCCTACCAACTTGGTTACTGGTTCTCTTTATCAACACAATGACTAAACACCATCATCTACAGATGAATCATAATTACTTATATGATAGAAACATCTGTGACATCATTGTAGAATTTTTGACAACAGATGGAGAGGTTAAAGACTGAGCTGTTTCATTGTTCCCTAGAGACTGAGCTGTTTTACAGTTCCCTAGAGACTGAGCTGTTTCACAGTTCCCTAGAGACTGAGCTGTTTCACAGTTCCCTAGAGACTTAGCTGTTTCACAGTTCCCTAGAGACTTAGCTGTTTCACAGTTCCCTAGAGACTGAGCTGTTTCACAGTTCCCTAGAGACTGAGCTGTTTCACAGTTCCCTAGAGACTGAGCTGTTTCACAGTTCCCTAGAGACTTAGCTGTTTCACAGTTCCCTAGAGATTGAGCTGTTTCAGTGTCCCCTAGAGACTGAGCTGTTTCAATGTCCCCTAAAGACTGAGCTGTTTCAATGTCCCCTAGAGACTGAGCTGTTTCACAGTTCCCTAGAGACTGAGCTGTTTCACAGTTTCCTAGAGACTGAGCTGTTTCACAGTTCCCTAGAGACTGAGCTGTTTCAGTGTCCCCTAGAGACTTAGCTGTTTCACAGTTTCCTAGAGACTGAGCTGTTACACAGTTCCCTAGAGACTGAGCTGTTTCACAGTTCCCTAGAGACTTAGCTGTTTCACAGTTCCCTAGAGACTGAGCTGTTTCACAGTTCCCTAGAGACTGAGCTGTTTCACAGTTCCCTAGAGACTGAGCTGTTTCAGTTCCCTAGAGACTTCTGTTTCACAGTTCCCTAGAGACTGAGCTGTTTCACAGTTCCCTAGAGACTGAGCTGTTTCACAGTTCCCTAGAGACTGAGCTGTTTCACAGTTCCCTAGAGACTGAGCTGTTTTACAGTTCCCTAGGGACTTAGCTGTTTCACAGTTCCCTAGACTGAGCTGTTTCAGACTGTGTTTCCCCTAGAGACTGTTTCAGCTGTTTCACACAGTTTCCTAGAGAGCTGTTTCACAGTTCCCTAGAGCTGTGTTTCACACAGTTCCCTAGAGACTGAGCTGTTTCACAGTTCCCTAGAGACTTAGCTGTTCCACAGTTTCCTAGAGACTGAGCTGTTTCACAGTTCCCTAGAGACTGAGCTGTTTCACAGTTCCCTAGAGACTGAACTGTTTCACAGTTCCCTAGAGACTTAGCTGTTTCACAGTTTCCTAGAGACTTAGCTGTTTCACAGTTTCCTAGAGACTGAACTGTTTCACAGTTCCCTAGAGACTGAGCTGTTTCACAGTTCCCTAGAGACTGAGCTGTTTCACAGTTCCCTAGAGACCTGTTTCAGAGACTGAGCTGTTTCACAGTTCCCTAGAGACTGAGCTGTTTCAGTGTCCCCTAGAGACTGAGCTGTTTCACAGTTCCCTAGAGACTGAGCTGTTTCACAGTTCCCTAGAGACTGAGCTGTTTCAGTGTCCCCTAGAGACTTAGCTGTTTCACAGTTCCCTAGAGACTGAGCTGTTTCACAGTTCCCTAGAGACTTAGCTGTTTCACAGTTCCCTAGAGACTGAGCTGTTTCACAGTTCCCTAGAGACTGAGCTGTTTCACAGTTCCCTAGAGACTGAGCTGTTTCAGTTCCCTAGAGACTGAGCTGTTTCACAGTTCCCTAGAGATTGAGCTGTTTCACAGTTCCCTAGAGACTGAGCTGTTTCACAGTTCCCTAGAGACTGAGCTGTTTCACAGTTTCCTAGAGACTTAGCTGTTTCACAGTTCCCTAGAGACTGAGCTGTTTCACAGTTCCCTAGAGACTTAGCTGTTTCACAGTTCCCTAGTGACTGAGCTGTTTTACAGTTCCCTTGAGACTTAGCTGTTTCACAGTTTCCTAGAGACTGAGCTGTTTCACAGTTCCCTAGAGACTTGGCTGTTTCACAGTTCCCTAGAGACTTAGCTGTTTTACAGTTCCCTAGATACTGAGCTGTTTCACAGTTCCCTAGAGACTTAGCTGTTTCACAGTTCCCTAGAGACTTAGCTGTTTCACAGTTCCCTAGAGACTGAGCTGTTTCACAGTTCCCTAGAGACTTAGCTGTTTCACAGTTCCCTAGAGACTGAGCTGTTTTACAGTTCCCATGAGACTTAGCTGTTTCACAGTTTCCAAGAGACTGAGCTGTTTCACAGTTCCCTAGAGACTGAGCTGTTTCAGTTCCCTAGAGACTGAGCTGTTTCACAGTTCCCTAGAGACTTAGCTGTTTCACAGTTCCCTAGAGACTGAGCTGTTTCAGTGTTCCCTAGAGACTGAGCTGTTTCACAGTTCCCTAGAGACTGAGCTGTTTCAGTTTCCCCTAGAGACTGAGCTGAAGCACTGCTCCTTTGAGAATAAACTGAAGCATTGCTCCTTTGAGACTGTGAGATTAGATTCCATATATACTACTTAGATATACTATCATCTTACTCCAAACTTACATAATTCCCGTTTGTAAAAATTGATTTGACTCTAAATTCATATCTTCCCGATTTCTGAAATGATCTATAAAGATAATGATCTCAAAATGTAATCATTTTAACAAGCTTGTTTGATTAAATGTAATTTTCTTTGCACTTAAGGTCAGATATATAATACATGTACATCATTGTAGATCAAAATTCCCTGGGTAAGGTCCTGAACATATAATTCCTCTACATGTGTCCATTTCAATAGTCAGTCATTAAAACCAAATTCTGCTACTTTTGTATTTTTGTTAATTAATTTTTTTGTAAAAGAGTTTTTCTCTGTGTGAATTAGTTTGAATTTTTAACAATTATGGTTTGTCTTCTTTTATACAAAATCTTAAACATTTTACATATCAGTCAATTAAGCTAGTATATGCTATGGTCCTAATAATTCTATTGTGACAGAAGTGCAATAGGTAAGGTCACCTGAATAAAAGAGTGGGAGTAAGCTATTGGTGATGACAGGAAACTTAGTAACTGACAGTATTATCAGGCTTATCAGTAATTGAGAGATAACACCAGAGACATAACTCCATGTATCTCCTCCCTACATGTGTCCTCCTTGTATCTGTCAGAGAACTTTATTACACATCAAAAGTACACTTATGTTACTAAGCCCTGATAATACTCTTCACACAAGTATGACCCACAGCATTTCTAACAGTAATAATTGTGTAACTTTTGAGAAAATTCAGTCACAAATCTCTTAAAACTGGCAAAAAGACAAAAAAAGTAAAACAAATTATGCACAGTAAGTTGATATTCAACAGAATTACTTTATCTGGCCAGTGTACAATGCAGAGGCAACATTTGGCATCATTTCTGTACCTCCAGTGAGGACCTATCCTTTATATCATTACACTGTGTTAAGTGTCCAATTCTTTGTATTAGGCTACAGAGCAACAGGACACGGATTTCTTACCAGTCCTGTATGTCACTCCTGAGTAATGAAGAAACATACTTTGATGATTCTTCCTATAGAGAAACAATCAACTTAATTGTATGTAAGAGGTCTATTTCAAGATAATTTACCTCATGATTAATTTGTGAACTTAAATCTTTAGGGAAAATGAACGGCAAAGAAAATCACCATTGTTATTGAAACAAATATTCTCTAAATCTGAAATTCCATGTAAGTTATGAAACCATTCAGTTTACAAAATTAAGTGCCCAAACACAAAACGTTTTTTACAGAATATAGGGTAGTACATCTACTGTATAATTCATTATAGATCTACTGATTAGTATCATGAAAATCAATCACATTTCATATTCTGAATGCCAGTCTTACGTTTCTGAACCAGGTTCAATTTCAATTGCACCTAGCTCAAATACACTTGTAACAGCTGTACTGAAATGAGGCCTGCACAGCCTTAAGTTCCTCATAAAGAGCAATGAAGTATTTAATAACTACAAAAAGTTGGATTGCTGTAAAAGATACATGCAGCTACATATGTAGAGTGCTAGGACAACCTGGAATGTATGTACTATGGCTAATTCGTCCATGCAAACATTAGCTGGATGGTGGAAAATCATTAGCTGGATTTGTGGTGGCAATATAAACATATGAATACCAAGAATAAAAAGTGTACAAATACTGCACACACACCATATTTATCCTGCAATAAGCCCATGGGTTCAACACATTATCTCTGACTCAAAGTCAGGGGGTGGGCTTATTAGAGGTCCCCAGGGAACCAACACATTACCTCTGACTTAAAGTCAGGGGGTGTGCTTATTAGAGGACCCCAGGGGACCAACACATTACCTCTGACTCAAAGTCAGGGGGTGGGCTTATTACAGGACAGTAAAATAGTGTTTGTTGGTGATTCTAATTAACAGCTTTAAATATGAGTGGACTTATTATCAGACTTGGTCTTATATGTGACAGATAACACAAACTATTTTAAACTTTTTTTTTAAGGTTTTCATGGCAAATATTTCTAAAAATTCTTACTGTAGCTTTTAACATACAAGGATTTTCCTGTGAGCATGGTTATTGCATTGCAAACATTAATGAGAGAATAACTTTTGACAATGATCATGAGAAAAAACACAGAAATGTACTTTGTGAGGCCAATCATGTTAACCGGTACATATCTACATAGTTCCCCTTGGTAAGCAATGGTTTATACAAATCCAAGGTCTTTTCAAAATTCTTTTCATTTCTATAGAAAAGTTTTACTGCTTCTATTAAGCGGAAAATGTTATTCAGAAACACGCTTTTATACATCAAGTACACATGTGTCTGTTGAATACATAACGGATATGTTTGACATTTCTAAGTTACCCATACATTCAATTCAAGGTTAAAAAAGGCAAACTTGTTGAAAAATATATAAATGGATTTTACTGTGAGGATAGAAAAAGTGCCATCTCATTTACATACTGAAAAACCTAATCACCTGAATCCTTACACCATGGAATCAAAGAATAACCGCATCATTTATATTCTAAGTGAATGTATGGTACAGAACAGCCTACAATCACATGTAAAGAGAGCACTTTGATAGGTAGAAGAGGGAGGGGATGTCGGAGGGCAGGGTTTTGAGTGGCAATCCAAAGACCAATATTTCTGGCACAACTTAAAAAGTCCACTTTATTAATTAGAATCTGAAGCACGTCAATATGTGCCTGGTATACCCCATAACTTCTGTCATAAGGAAAATTTACGTAGACATGGATATCTAGCTATGACCAATACCTCTGAATACGTCAATATGTGCCTGGTATACCCCATAACTTGTGTCATAAGGAAAATTTACGTAGACATGGATATCTAGCTATGATCAATACCTCTGAAGCACATCAATATGTGCCTGGTATACCCCATAACTTGTGTCATAAGGAAAATTTACGTAGACATGGATATCTAGCTATGATCAATACCTCTGAATACGTCAATATGCTACCCATACATAGAATACTCAGGTAGATACTACACTCTCAAACAAACAAAATGTGTGAGGGCGTATACCTTTTGACCTTGAAGTTTACAGGGTTTATCAGTAAAACTTTACACTCTACTAAAACCACAGATCTATTGCTGCAAACTAATACATTTTAAAACAGGACTAAATATCTATTTAAACATAACACGCTTCCCAAAGTTCACATGAAATTGTTCAACAGAAAGAATGAGAACCAACCTATCCCCAGCTTGTTGCGATTGATTATCTGATGTAGTCTGTTCCTATTTTTAATCACCCTGCATACAGGGTGGTATCCTGGCATGGGATATCAAGAACTAAAGTAACTTCTAGAGTAATGGCCTTGTCTCTGTTTCTAGGACCAATCTTTACATATTCTATATGATATAAATATGATGACAGAGTCAATATAGCTTATACATACATAAACTTGTCTATAGAGGTCGGTGAAAATCCTATATCTAACAGACAATCTGCCTGGTGTGATGTCTCACTCGAATTCCATTAAAGTCAGTGAAGGTGTCGTTCCAGAACATGTTTAATCTCAGGTTCTACTGGGTCTGTTGAATATTGTGTTAACTAAGTGTGTTTCATGCATGAAATTTGTTAAGTATTTTATTAGAAACTTTAAAATGAATGTAATGGCTTTTGATCTCATGTACTCTCGTATACCATGTGGAAATCTTTTCACTTTTACACTGAAAATTAACATTTAAATACAGCACTTGGCCTAGAATTTATCTTGCAGAGTTATTATGTTGAATGAAACGCCTCTCACTATATAATCTAAACATTTATAATGAACATAAGTTTACTATGCCATCAAATGACAACTTTGTAACCTAGAAGTGTTGATGATCAATAACATTATTGGGACCAACATTCAATTTACATATCATGCAGACATTTTGTGTCACAAAAAAATATTTCCGAACTCCTTTGAGGGTGACAAAGAAGATGGTATAACTAGAGACTATAGGTCCTACAACTATGTGTCAGAATCTATATCTACTCTATACCAAAATAAACAACATTAATTATAAGCATTATGCAATTGTAAGGCACTTTATATACATGAATTTTACAACTGTGACAAAATTATTTAACACAGTTATAACTGTTAGGGGTAATTATTAATTTAAAGTGTTGTTGAGCTTGCAACTATATAGATATTTATGTAATAATTCCATGTCTACTATTTATAGAATAGGGTACCACAATTTATGTACTTTAGGTTTAAGAAATCTTATGTTTGTCGTCTCGATGAGGTGCGGAGAGGGAGAGGACGAAACTGGTTGACAGTTAGTGATTGTTATGATTGATATTCCTCACAAAAAAATATTTCTTCACAACAGATTTGTTAGTGGTAACCATAAATAGTTTGATTACATCTCCTGGGTATAATACATACATTCATAATGGCTTGTTACTTCCTAATTATTAATCTACTTTGTGCAACGTTTTGATGGTCTCATGTATTAGGAACCCTGAATTCCAACATCTAATTTCTATATAAAACATACAAGGTAATGAAAAGTTGAAAAAATAAAGTATAGCATGCTTTTTTTATCTTTTCATTAAAAGAGTTTCTGAAAATGTAAAATTTGAATGAAAGTTCTTGGAAATTTAGAGATTGTTTATATCGTAAGTTAAGAAACATTATGAACATTTTAACAGTCCAAACCTAAAGTCTGATGTTTTATATATGTTCTATTCTTATGTCTAATTAGGAGAAACATACAATAGTTAATTGATTATTTAAGATCATACAATAACAGGTTAGACTGTATGCCAGCAGATATTGTGACATGATGATAACTACAGTGATACAACTGCAGCGACAGTTGGCACCATTATAATGATAAGTAACATGGTTTTATGTATATATATATACAGAAGGTTATAAAGATAATGTATATTGCTAAGTGTATTGTCTATAAAACACAGATAGAACTATTTATAGATTGAACCAGTAATAGAAGCCGTTTTTCAATGACTACATAATAATTCTTAGTCTGTAGAAAATTTGACAGTTTAAAACAATCCTGTCAGGCGCTATATTTTGTAAACTCTGATCAACCTATAGATTTGCTACTTGTGTTATATTCAATCTACCTTGTCATAGTTTACCTAGGGATACTATACCTGGGAGTAAATGGATTTATTTACTTAAACACATCAGCTTGATGTTTATATCCTGCCATGGTGATAAACGTAAACAATCTCCTACAACAGAGTAGGGTGGTGTGATGTCAAATAGTCACAAGTTTTTATTAAGAACAGTCAATAGCCGACTACAACATTCTTTCCTCATCAAAAGTACATGTCAGGTGTATAATGCTGTTAAATGTCGTCACACATCTGGTAAATCATACCTTGACCCTGTCATTTATACATGTGATTATGTCATTGCAAACAAACCATAAACACAGATAAAATCATATTGATGCTTGATTAGACCACACCTTCGTATTGTTGACTGTTGCATGGCAACAACAGACAGCAATGGAGAGTTTGAATTGTTGGTCTCTTTTGATTATTTCCCCATTAGAAATCCATATTCGACATCCCATTTAAATTGACAATGGTATAAACAGAAACATCACGGTGAATGTCCAGGAGAGTATTAATATATCTATAGTGTATGTAGAAGCAGCTAATCCAATTAAGGCAAATCCTGCCTCATTAGCTCTTAAGTCTCACATTGGGTATATTTTTTCTAAACATTTTTTAAACATACACATTTTATTTTACTGAGGGGTTTTTTTTCATTCTGATAAATCAACATTCCACTCATTTATTCTTTTTTGAAAAATTAAATTCAGTAAGTTTATATAAAACATTGACTCTATTTTCAACAATTTAACTCAAACATTTTTATATCATAATATAACTGCATAACACTGGTTTTGTCTCTTTTCAGATATTGCATAAAAACTGACGTTACTAAGCAACAGACATGGGGTTAGGTGAAGGTCAAGGTGAAGGTCAAGGTGAAGGCAAAGGAAAAGGTGGAATATGTCCAGGTTTACTGTGGGGAATTCTATGGTTTCTCATCCTGTGGTTCCTGGGATGGCCTATAGCATTTTTTGTAGCTTGGTGGTATATCTTCCTCTTGCCATTTTCAGCCTGTATCGAGCCACTGAAGGGAGTGTGTGAGGCACTGCTCAAAGTTGTCAATCTGCCTTTGACATGCGCGGAGAACATGATTGCCATGAAGCCACTATGTGGAGGATAGATATAATTTTAAGACTAAAGAAGTATTAGTAAGAATAGTAACTCTCTTTTAATAGTGAATTAATTTATATGAATTAGTAAAAAAATCAACACCCCTGAAAAGCTTTAATTATTATGTCCACAACACAGCATAAACACAAACAATGACAGCCACCATTTTTGTGATAAAGTACTGACTTTGTCAATGATGATCAGGATTTGTATTACTACACAGGGAAGAGTAACAGTATAACAATCCACCTCACAATATTAAACACTTTACCAGCAGAATTTCCTAAGGATAGGATTACTTCTGGCAGTTAAGATATAAACATACAAATTGTATGTAAAACAGGAGGGTAGAACTACTTAGCAATCATTTTGTATTTTTCACAAATCATTTGTGTTGGAACGGAATGTTAAAATGATCCATTTTCTTATGTTTGTTGCCCAACGGCTTTTTATGTTTGCGGTAACGGAACTGCACTTTCCTACAACTGAGGTTACTGAATGTTACTCAGTGATAATCTGCTGCACTAAGTAGTAAGTTACACCAGTCTTACATCATCACTTAATTGACAAGCTGTTTGAGGATGCATGCCTACTTGAATGATGATCCAGACAGGAATTTGTCAACAGCTAACACATCCTGAATGGACATGGAACACAAGTCTTGGTGTTTGGGCATATTACACACTTGTTATACACCATCCCTACACCTGAAACAACACAGAGGAGTGTTGGAGACATATACTCCTGTACACCACTGTTAAAGCAATACATTCCATTACATAAATCTGTGTCTGTCACCAATGCACATTATCCACTTTAGTTGGTATTGATATAATGAACCATGTCATTTATATTGTACAGCGACTATATTACAGAGTTAGGTATATATATACAAAATAAAAGTGCTTTACTAATTGGTGATATTTTAGAAAAATAAATTGTTTAAGATAAGAATCAGTATTGTGTTTTGATGTAAGTATGGTACTTTTGTAATTTCCTATCAGCCCATAAGGTCACAATCCTTGGAAGTTCTGATCATTGAGTCAGTCCATATTACACAACTGTACATAAGGTCACAATCCTTGGAAGTTTTGATCATTGAGTCAGTCCATATTACACAACTGTACATAAGGACAGCATCATTGGAAGTTCTGATCTCACACTAGAAAGCAATAACGATAGCTTTGATACTTAAATCAGCAGTGATATACAAGTGGACCATCAAAATTTTGGGACCAGGCTGTTTGATTTATAGCAGGGAAGTTTCTCAGAACTTAACTGTTGATTTAAATAAGCAATTCCACGCCCATAGATTAATTTCTACATATATCCTCTCCCCACTAACAGGCAAACAATCTGCAAATCTATTCATTTCCACAATGATATTTTTGTAAATTTGGTCTCATGGATTTCAGTCTGAACTAGATTACCCTTCCAATCCATGTCATTTTCCATCCCCATTTGGGGTAATACTGCTTATATCATAGACCTCTACAAAAATAAGCTTTTCCCTCTAGAGATCAATTTGCATCCAGATCAAAGACAGAATTATATGATAATCAGTATTAGATCTGACAAAGCATGTTCAGAACCGTCAACCAGCTTTTCTAAGATATTGCTTCAACACTCAGATTTCCAACGCTGTTAAATAGAATTAGACTTGAATTTGTCCAAAACACATCACGACACAAACCAAGGCATCTTTGTAGTAAGTTATTTAAGAAGACAAAGTTGTAATTGGACAGACAGATGATCAACAGACATTAAACAAAGGCATTAACTCTCTTGCCTTTTCTACACCATTATACAGCACCATAATCAGGCACTTAAAGTTCCTTGTGACAGTCTGTGCTCAAGTTGTATCAGATAAATACCAACCAGACAAATATACACAAGCTTGTATCTGCCATAAACATGGAAATGTATCACAGTGTTTTATTGGATTCAAATTGTTTCTACCCTTTAACACCTAGTGGTAACTGATCTAGGTTAACATCCTACAAGTGTAACCATTTCACCAGTGTGTGCCAATGGGAAACATATTAAATATCAAAACTACAAAAATGTTAAACGATGAATGGTAAGTTTCTACTTTATAAACTGTTCAAAGTGTCCAGACTAAGTATACCCTAGCCAAAGAGTACAGACTAACAAGGTCCTACTTCATACTCTGTCCTATGTGTACAGACTAACAAGGTCCTACCTCATACTCTGTCCTAAGTGTACACACTAACAACGTCCTACTTCATACTCTGTCCTAAGTGTACACACTAACAAGGTCCTACTTCATACTCTGTCCTAAGGGTACAGACTAACAAGGTCCTACTTCACACTCTGTCCTAAGTGTACATACTAACAAGGTCCTACCTCATACTCTGTCCTAAGTGTACAGACAAACAAGGTCCTACCTCATACTCTGTCCTAAGTGTACACACTAACAACGTCCTACTTCACACTCTGTCCTAAGTGTACACACTAACAAGGTCCTACCTCATACTCTGTCCTAAGTGTACACACTAACAACGTCCTACTTCATACTCTGTCCTAAGTGTACAGACTAACAAGGTCCTACTTCATACTCTGTCCTAAGTGTACACACTAACAAGGTCCTACTTCATACTCTGTCCTAAGTGTACACACTAACAAGGTCCTACCTCATACTCTGTCCTAAGTGTACACACTAACAAGGTCCTACTTCATACTCTGTCCTAAGTGTACAGACAAACAAGGTCCTACCTCATACTCTGTCCTAAGTGTACAGACAAACAAGGTCCTACCTCATACTCTTCGCTAAGTGTACACACTAACAACGTCCTACTTCATACTCTGTCCTATGTGTACAGACTAACAAGGTCCTACTTCACACTCTTTGCTAAGTGTACAGACTAACAAGGTCCTACCTCATACTCTGTCCTAAGTGTACACACTAACAAGGTCCTACCTCATACTCTGTCCTAAGTGTACACACTAACAACGTCCTACTTCACACTCTGTCCTAAGTGTACACACTAACAAGGTCCTACCTCATACTCTGTCCTAAGTGTACACACTAACAACGTCCTACTTCATACTCTGTCCTAAGTGTACAGACTAACAAGGTCCTACTTCATACTCTGTCCTAAGTGTACACACTAACAAGGTCCTACCTCATACTCTGTCCTAAGTGTACACACTAACAAGGTCCTACTTCATACTCTGTTCTAAGTGTACAGACTAACAAGGTCCTACTTCATACTCTGTCCTAAGTGTACACACTAACAAGGTCCTACTTCATACTCTGTCCTATGTGTACAGACTAACAACATCCTACTTCATACTCTGTCCTATGTGTACACACTAACAACGTCCTACTTCATACTCTGTCCTATGTGTACACACTAACAAGGTCCTACCTCATACTCTGTCCTAAGTGTACAGACTAACAAGGTCCTACCTCATACTCTGTCCTAAGTGTACAGACTAACAAGGTCCTACCTCATACTCTGTCCTAAGTGTACACACTAACAAGGTCCTACCTCATACTCTGTCCTAAGTGTACACACTAACAAGGTCCTACCTCATACTCTGTCCTAAGTGTACACACTAACAAGGTCCTACCTCATACTCTGTCCTAAGTGTACACACTAACAAGGTCCTACCTCATACTCTGTCCTAAGTGTACACACTAACAAGGTCCTACCTCATACTCTGTCCTAAGTGTACAGACTAAGTATACCCTAGCCAAAGAGTACAGACTAACAAGGTCCTACTTCATACTCTGTCCTATGTGTACAGACTAACAAGGTCCTACCTCATACTCTGTCCTAAGTGTACACACTAACAAGGTCCTACCTCATACTCTGTCCTAAGTGTACAGACTAACAAGGTCCTACTTCATACTCTGTCCTATGTGTACAGACAAACAAGGTCCTACCTCATACTCTGTCCTAAGTGTACAGACAAACAAGGTCCTACCTCATACTCTGTCCTAAGTGTACAGACTAACAAGGTCCTACTTCACACTCTTTGCTAAGTGTACAGACTAACAAGGTCCTACCTCATACTCTGTCCTAAGTGTACAGATTAACAAGGTCCTACTTCATACTCTGTCCTATGTGTACAGACTAACAAGGTCCTACCTCATACTCTGTCCTAAGTGTACAGACTAAGTATACCCTAGCCAAAGAGTACAGACTAACAAGGTCCTACTTCATACTCTGTCCTAAGTGTACACACTAACAAGGTCCTACCTCATACTCTGTCCTAAGTGTACACACTAACAAGGTCCTACCTCATACTCTGTCCTAAGTGTACACACTAACAAGGTCCTACCTCATACTCTGTCCTAAGTGTACACACTAACAAGGTCCTACCTCATACTCTGTCCTAAGTGTACACACTAACAACTCTGTCCTACACACTAACAACGTATACCCTTCATACTCTGTCCTAAGTGTACAGACTAACAAGGTCCTACCTCATACTCTGTCCTAAGGGTACAGACTAACAAGGTCCTACATCATACTCTGTCCTAAGTGTACAGACAAACAAGGTCCTACCTCATACTCTGTCCTAAGTGTACAGACTAACAAGGTCCTACTTCACACTCTGTCCTAAGTGTACACACTAACAAGGTCCTACCTCATACTCTGTCCTATGTGTACACACTAACAAGGTCCTACCTCATACTCTGTCCTAAGTGTACACACTAACAAGGTCCTACCTCATACTCTGTCCTATGTGTACACACTAACAAGGTCCTACCTCATACTCTGTCCTAAGTGTACAGACTAACAAGGTCCTACTTCATACTCTGTCCTAAGTGTACACACTAACAAGGTCCTACCTCATACTCTGTCCTAAGTGTACACACTAACAAGGTCCTACCTCATACTCTGTCCTTAGTGTACACACTAACAACGTCCTACTTCATACTCTGTCCTAAGTGTACACACTAACAAGGTCCTACCTCATACTCTGTCCTAAGGGTACAGACTAACAAGGTCCTACTTCACACTCTGTCCTAAGTGTACACACCAACAAGGTCCTACCTCATACTCTTTAATCTAGGTTTAAATACTACCAATTTTCCATAGTTCAAGGTTTTGCAGTACATGTAAACTAAGGTGTCCACACTAACAAGGTTTAACAGTACACGTAAACTAAGGTGTCCAAACAAACAAGGTTCCACAGTACATGTAAACTAAGGTGTCCAAACTAACAAGGTTTAACAGTACACGTAAACTAAGGTGTCCAAACTAACAAGGTTTTACAGTACACGTAAACTAAGGTGTCCAAACTAACAAGGTTCCACAGTACATGTAAACTAAGGTGTCCAAACAAACAAGGTTCCACAGTACATGTAAACTAAGGTGTCCAAACTAACAAGGTTTAACAGTACACGTAAACTAAGGTGTCCAAACTAACAAGGTTTTACAGTACACGTAAACTAAGGTGTCCAAACTAACAAGGTTCCACAGTACATGTAAACTAAGGTGTCCAAACTAACAAGGTTCCACAGTACATGTAAACTAAGGTGTCCAAACTAACAAGGTTTTACAGTACACGTAAACTAAGGTGTCCAAACTAACAAGGTTTTACAGTACATGTAAACTAAGGTGTCCAAACTAACAAGGTTCCACAGTACATGTAAACTAAGGTGTCCAAACTAACAAGGTTTTACAGTACACGTAAACTAAGGTGTCCAAACTAACAAGGTTTTACAGTACATGTAAACTAAGGTGTCCAAACTAACAAGGTTCCACAGTACATGTAAACTAAGGTGTCCAAACTAACAAGGTTCCACAGTACATAGATAAAATGAAATTGTCAGACTAACAAAGTTATTTGGTACATATAAAAAATGAAATAACCAGATTTATACAATAAAAAACTGGCCATGAAAGATTTATCTACTAAGAATAATTGTTTTCAATATTCAAAGGGATTGGCTTTGTTACAGAAGTACATCTGTATAGGCATGTTCTTATCTGAATGTTTCACACTGCTAGTAACTGGAATGAAATTTCATCACAGATCTTCGTTTACTAAATATTTAACTTCTCCAGGGTAATGTGCTCAGGTATGTAATCAACAATATCTACTGTTGTGATAAATCAATCTCGATACACAATCTAATTCATATCAAACTGAAATATTGTTATATACTGTAATATACTACTATCATAAACATTTATATGGGACTGTCCTAGACATAAATGATTTGTAAAATGATTGATTACTGACGTTTGTAATATTAGATTAAACCCCTGCCTTAAACCTAACAAATATAAGGTCTCAGAGGGACCTTGGGGCCCATCACTGTACACTATTTTAAACGCTGATTTTACAGAGGTCTGATCCCTTTCCTGGACCTTGGGGCCCATCACTGTACACTATTTTAAAACACTGATTTTACATAGGTCTGATCCCTTTCCTGGACCTTGGGGCCCATCACTGTACACTATTTTAAAACACTGATTTTACATAGGTCTGATCCCTTTCCTTTCTTCTTCCCTTTTATTAGTTCTCCTATTCTTTTCTATTAGTCCCAATATTGAGCAAGGGACTATAAGGAACTGACATTAGTAAGCATGATTTGTCTTAAATCAGTTCTTTCCTTCTAAAGAAATAGAGCTAACAAAAAACAACAAGAAAATACCAACATGTCAACAATCATTATCCAAACTAAATTAAACCATCAAAATGATATGGCTGCCTGTTTGCCTTTTTTTTATCAGTCCCAAAATCAAATATGCCTAACTAATGATTAAAGGAGACATTTAAATGAAATTTTCTAACGATCCATTTAGTAATTTTAAAGAAATCGATACAACAAACCAACATTGACAAATTCAAGACGACTGCCTGTCAGACTCCACCATCCTGACCCCCACATCCATCCTCCTGATCAGTCCCAAAAAATTAAATATGCATAACATGCGATCAAGGGCACCAGACATATGAAACTCAAGGAATATCCCTTAATGATTAATCAAGAAACAGCAGTAACATTCTCCAACTGTCAAAATCCAAGACAGTTGCCTGTCGGCCATTTTTTTTCAGTGACCAGTCCCAAAATTGAATATGAGAGAGCATAGGGATTCTAAATCAGACAGAATCTATACTCTACTTATCCAGAAAGAGTAATAACTGATTTCCTATATTGAAATCAAAGATAATTGTCTGGTAGCAATTTTTTTAAAATATGTCCTAAAATTAACTTGCAAAACTAGGGACCAACAGGAATATCATACAAAATATAAGATTGATTGATCCACAATCACTCAAAAAATGGTGATAACTAGGTGCATGAATTGTTTAAGTAAATCTGGATGGACAGGGAACCACAGGCTAAAGTCAATTATAAGGTCCTGACATCTGGTGATGGTTGGCTATAAAGTGCATTTCCAGACATTTTAAGTAAAGTCAGCAATATTACAGAAAGGATATGGCTACTCAGACCAGAATATAGGGGATTTCTCTATAATATAAGACATACAGAAGTTAAATACAGACACCACATTATGAAAACAAAGTATGTTTCCATAAATACTGATTTTAATATTATATTGCATTTGTCTTCTTTCAGAATCATCAGCTTATCAGGAATTCAGAACTGCTGAGTTGAAAGAAGGATGGGTTTAGGAGAAGGTCTTGGAGAAGGTCAAGGACGTGCGGATGGTGGGGCCCTGTGCCCAGGGCTACTGTGGGCTTTTCTGTGGTTTCTTATCCTTTGGTTCCTAGCATGGCCCATTGCCTTCTTTATAGCATGGCTGTATATCCTTCTGTTGCCCTTCACTGTATGTATAGAGAATCTTAAGGGTGTATGTGAGGCACTGTTAGGCGTCATCAATTTCCCTCTCACAGTCACTGAGAACATGGTGGCTATGAAGCCTCTCTGTGGTTAGATCTGTGAGGTCATAGTATCTGCCACCTCAATGCAACTAATTTGCAGTACTGTACCAACCTAAAGAGGAATTTGTTACCTTGACATCTCTATTGGAATAACACTGTAGGAACACTCAAAGTGAAGTTATCACCATGGCAACATCTTGATTGAATGAATGAACAACTAACTTGGAATATATGTCAACATAACAACATCTGTGTTGTAATAGGACTAAAGCATATCTGAGGTGGGCTTATTACAGCACTGTGGCAACATCCTGATCAGAACTGATTTAATGAACAGCTACTTTTACAAATGGTATCATTGATTCTAGGCAACATTATGGATATCACCATACCAACACCAACTGTGGATTGGTCATCATGGCAACAGTGTTCAATTGTGGATATTCTCCATGACAACAGTGAGCTAAGGTGGATTAATCACCATGACAACAACTTTGGTGAGGAAAAAAAGTTGAACAAGTTTGTTTGGATCTACACTGTAAAATGGTAGAGAATTATTAAGAAGGACAGAGGGGAAGTGTTCATCGATTATATGAAACAAAAAGGGACCAAAGCATCATCCTACATTTTATATTCTTTAGATAACTGATTGATAATGTGTGATCTCACCCAGAAAGACAGTGAAAAAGTTTCAGTATAACACATCATTGTCAACTGATCTTATTGAATAACATTTAACAACGATGAAAATTATTAAAATCTGAGATCTGTTGTATTTACTGGATGATATAATCCATTAGAACTGTGTGACTTTCAGAAAAGGTGCTAACATTATACCAAACACAAAAGTCCCCGTGTAATATCATTGTGATCACAATCAAATATCACCTGTGTAATAGCATTGTGATCACAATCAAATATCACCTGTGTAATAGCATTGTGATCACAATCACCTGTGTAATACCATTGTGATCACAATCAAATATCACCTGTGCCTTATGTTTGTATTTTAGATATGTTTTTTACCTACATTTTTATCTTAAAAGGATAGGGTAACATATATATTTAATATCTCTATGTCATAATTTTAAAATTCATTTCAATTGTCAAATCATGATCATTTTCAAATGTGACATATTTGTATTAAGCAATCAGAAAAATTGTCCCACAAAAGCTTAATCTCATAAAAGTTGACAGGCACAAAGAAAATACACTTCAGGCTTGGTAAGATGTGTTTATGCACAAGCGGTATTGAGTTTAAGTATAATTACACTAACTGCAGCTTCATCAAACAATCACACATGCTTATTGCAAAGGTGCAAATTCATCATTGCACTAATTTGTTCAATATTGGAATTTACACTTGAATTTATTTTTGCTACATGATAATATCACATCTTACTGAGCCTGAAGTGATCTTTCTTTGTCCTGTCAAGTTTTTATCTCTACATGAAAATCATCTAACGTAAAATATTCACCCCATGTATACATGTATAACCATGAAATGACTGCTAAATGACGCTGTCTAATGACCATTTTCAGCTGAGAGCCATTGATCAATACTTTGACCTCCTCGTACTATATCTTTTTTATTGCAAGACCATGGATCTGATGTGTATCAATATATTTTGAATTAAAATATAAGATGTTTTATCACAGAGATGTAATGTTGTCAATAAATGTTCACTGCATTGGTACACACTATTAACAGTCAAAACTGTTGTATACACAGTTGTAGATATACTGGTATAAACTTGTAGTCCTATACAGCCTTACGTATATACATGGTAGTACACACAGTCTTACCTATATACATGGTAGTACACACAGTCTTACCTATATACAGTGCACATACAGTGTTCATGGTAGTACAAACAGTCTTACCTATATACAGTGTACATGGTAGTACACACAGTCTTACCTATATACAGTGTACATGGTAGTACACACAGTCTTACCTATATACAGTGTACATGGTAATGCACACAGTCTTACCTGTATACAGCGTGCATGGTAGTACACACAGTCTTACTTGTATACAGTGTACATGGTAGTACACACAGTCTTACCTATATACAGTGTACATGGTAGTACACACAGTCTTACCTATATACAGTGTACATGGTAGTACACACAGTCTTACCTATATACAGTGTACATGGTAGTGCACACAGTTTTACCTGTATACAGTGTACATGGTAGTACACACAGTCTTGCCTACATACAGTGTACATGGTAGTACACACAGTCTTACCTATATTCAGTATACATGGTAGTACACACAGTCTTAAATATATACAGTGTACATGGTAGTACACACAGTCTTACCTACCGTAAATATTCGCGTATAGTGCACACTTTTTTAAGCTGAAACTGTCGTGTGAAAAAGGGGGTGCGCACTATACGCAGGTACATGCCATTCCTGGGGTTATCATTCCCGAGTTCTGCATCCGCCATATTGGATTACCTCCCTTCACATAGTTATATGTAAAAGTCGTCGGTCTTATATGATAGTTTGGAGATAAAAACAACAAAAAAATAAAATGTTTTAATCATCTGCCATTCACGCTAGCATTACGGTGAATCTAATTTTTTTTTCGTTTCCCGTCTGTCTTACTATTGGTTGGGGCTATAGTAGTGTCTGAATTTCTGCCTCATTTTGATGATGTATCTGTGGAATTCAATGAATCCGGAAGTTTTTAGGCGATTGTTGTTCTGTTCATAAATCGGACAGCCCATCCCACCGATGCCCAAAGTTGGTGACCCCATGACCTCTCTTGATCTGCATGGCCCACACGCGCAGTTCTGTTGTACTGGCAGCGATGCCGGGATATCGGCGATCGCATACATCTCTGGGTGTTTCGCTGTCGCACGTATGTCGGCCCTTCTGGTCAGTGGTTGGGACTTTAGACGGTCTTTTCTTTCTTCCGTGCCTTGATATTTCACTCTGGAATGTCGAAGTGGCGACCGGCGGCACGAAACTCCAGTCTCTCGGCGTAGTCAAATGGCGTTCGCAGTTTCCCCATGCCGAAGTCGGTGTAAACAATCTATCATTAAATACCTTCGGATAACGCGGTGGGTACAGATACCATGAAAGATCATGCCTATACTGAACAAACCACCTGCTTTTATGGGGACAAGGTAGGATTGAAAATGTTCAGACAGTTAAAACAACATCGTTTTCTGACCAATAGTACGCGTTCAGCCCAAGCCGGGTGTCATCAGTCTCCTCATACTCAACGTGTTAACTGTCATTAACCGTTAATTATACAATCAGCCAAGCCTTTCATGCTTGTTAGGTCACCTGGGTAAATTTGTTTACTTAAGGTAATTACAGGTGTTAGGGTCACGCTCATTGTGGTTTCCTAATTATCAATGGATCAGACCACATCAAATGTTTCGTCGCAGTGACCAGTCAATTAATTTTTCTGTAGATTTTTTTGTTGTTAATCTGATCTCCAAAAAGTACCTGCGCACTATACGCGAGTGCACACTATACGCGAATATTTACGGTATATACAGTGTACATGGTAGTACACACAGTCTTACCTGTATACAGTGTACATGGTAGTACACACAGTCTTACCTATATACAGTGTACATGGTAGTACACACAGTCTTACCTGTATACAGTGTACATGGTAGTACACACAGTCTTACCTGTATACAGTGTACATGGTAGTACACACAGTCTTACCTATATACAGTGTACATGGTAGTACACACAGTCTAATTAAAGTATATACACTGCATGACATACAGACTAAGGTATATAAATGTATGACATACAATCTATGCTATATCACTGCAGTACATATGTACATACAAACAATACAATCTGTAGTACATACAGTCATATACACTTGACTTAAGTACATACAGCCTAAGTAATATACAACAAATGCGGTTAAGTCCAAAAAATATACATAAAGAAGAAAAACAAAGAGATATCTTCTTTGCAGTTCATCCCCATATTAAATTGTGAACATCTAGTGACCAATAGGAAGATAAACTAAACAATTAGAGAACGATTACTCCACAACTTCACCAGAAACAGTGTTCAAAATCTTCAGCATTCCAAATCCAAGATGGCTCCCTGGTGGCCATTTTGGCTTTTGAATTCTTCAAATAGTTACTCATGCACAACTTTGGACCAAGGGAAGTGTACAAATGACATCTGAGAATGATCCAGAGCTCTTTACAAATGACAAAATCAATATTCAAATTTCATAAGTCAAGATGGTTGCCTGGTGGCCATTTTGAAGTTCACATCAGTCCCGAAATAGATCATGAAAAACTATGGCCCAAGAACAATGTACATGCAAAGTTTTATTAAAATTGATAATGTTCTACAAAAGACACATATGAACTTGAGAATATCTGTTACAACACATCTCAAGAAATAGCAATAACACGACACAGCTGGTGAGATGATAACACTTACCTCATTGTTCGAGGCTCCCATCATTTCTTTCACAGTGGTTTTGAATCCACCGATAAAGTCATGTGACCCATCACTATCCCAGTCATACACATCAAACTGAAGCAAAAAAGAAAACTTAATATAGAGTTGATAAAGAGCTATGAATATGCTATTGTACATTTCAGTTAAAATCATCAAAAAATAAGGTGTCTGGAACAAAAGGCCATGAAGTAATTAGGAAGCAATTGTCTCTCATACACTACCCACTGCTAAACTTTTCTGTCTTTTACAGTCCATTATCCTCACACGAAATCTGACATTTGCTCTAGATTATTTAAGTTAAAAACAAAACTAATAAGTACAAATTAAAATCAAGTAAATTTGTCAATTACTTATCTAATGGCTACATATTGTATTTGTTCTTGATTATACTTTACTTTTAAAAGTTATGTCAAATGAGTAATCACAAGATGAGTACATCTAAATTGTAGGCCACTAGGAGTGTAAAATATCTTCAATTTCAAGAAGTATGTCTAAACCCTACAAAACCTTCAAATTTCCAAATAAACAACTTTCACATTCTTCAACTTTCTAACATTATCACCTTTCATTGTGGATTGTCCCTGCCATATTAAAGAAGATTTAATGGTTTAAATAGAAATTTGAAATTATTACATCAAAAAAGTGACGATATATGTTAAACGTGTCCTACCTTGATTTCTTTGTTATGATCCCCGCTACACAAGGCATGAACAGATACTGAGAATGGCCTCCACACAGGATTCAGTGTGTTCTTTATTACCTGTAACCAATCACCAAAATATACTCGCCTAGGTACCACTGTATGATAAAATGTTGTCCTTAAATAAACAAATAAGGAGGAGCTAGATACAAAGCTTACCCCAGATGTTATAAACAACACAATATGTGGAAACAAATAAAGCCAATAACAATTCTATCACATACAGAGCTTTTTTACTCATTAAAGAAATGGCTTTTTTTATCTCATTTTGACAAGAAAATTAGTCAATTGAGAACAACATTTGAATGAGTTAACTTCATAGTTTGGGAATTAGGCCATATTTTGAAGTAGATCCAATTGGAAATAGGACCCACATTTGGGCGCACAGAGCCCCTAGAAAAAAACTTTAAAATAATACATGCCACAGAGGTAACACAACAAAAAGTAGCAACAAAAGCTGATCTTAAATACTTTACCTCAGTTCTATGTGTGACCTGCCAGGATCCATCTGGGTTCTGTCTTTGAATTTCAATGTAAGGGTCTGACTTTCCCATGAAATCCTGTAATATTTATAATTGAAAACTTCTCATTAGTGTTTTGATACCAGCTAATGATTTTGATTATTTCAAACAACAAAGTACAAGGATGCCTACCAGAGTTTCCCCCCTTTGGTAAAATTTGTTATGATATTTGGCAAAATTTAGTTACTTGCAAAGAAATGATTTATATGCTACATGACATAAGGTAAATAATTTTAATGAAATCTGAATTTTTAACCGTACTGATACCTAGACATCAGGACATGCTGATATTTGACATTCAATGATGGTACTGGAAGAATTATTTCTTGAACCTTGGTTATACAAAGGCTCTAAAATAGAACTTGCAGCAATTGTTCCACTTGAAGCTAGCTAAAATAGGTTTACATCAGGTATTTTTTGTGTACAATAATAACTAGTTTCACTTTATACCAGTATCTGCCTTAGTAATCCAAATAATTTTATCAGAATAACAGTGTTTCATTGCTGTCATTTTCTGATACTGATATTCCTCACTATCAGTTGAAAACTTCAGTATGAAGTCTCAAGGTAAAAGAATATTTTTTTTAAACTTCTCCTTCATATTTTTTAACATTCCTTTATGTTTAACTTAAAATTTCAAATGCAAAATTTAACACAAATCATAGTCCATACATAAAGAAAAACTACAAATCAGAAAATATGTTCACAAAATCAATATGTGCAAGAGATGAATGTTCAATGACTTGTAGTGGAGGAAATACATTGTATTCCCCACACAAACTTTTTCTTTGATGGGGTCAAAGGTCAATATGTAGGTCAGAGTGATCTTCCTTTCTTACATTATATGATGTCTCACCAAGGTGAATCCATACCTGCAGAATGAAGTTCCAATGACAAAAAGTAGAGCCTGGACATGTTGACAGAAGGACAAAAGGATGGAAAGATAGAGAGATGAGAGAACTAAGAGACACAATGCTAAACTCTAGTCTCCCCGGTTTCTGGTGGAGGACTAATTACCTTATTGTCAAGTTTCTTTGCATTCAATGTAATATGAGCTAATTCGCCACCTTCTTTCATCTCCTCAGAACGAATCTGAAAAAAACCCATGTCATAATCAACTCCAGATAATCTGACAACTGTAAAATTTTAATCAGCATGGACATTAATTTCCAATCTCACCATAAAGATACCTGTAACCATCTGGCAAATTAAGTTCTCAATACATGGCAATATTGAATTGATCTCACACCAGTCAGAAATATCAAAGACTATAATAGAATTCAACATTTTTTTCCAAACACATAAAGATTTAGTAAACTTTAATGAAACCAAGGAAGTAGGACACAAATTTCTATTTCTATTGAGTGAAGTATATTCAAATAAATCTCATATTTTTACAGTGAACATGAACTTCCAAACACAGGTCTTACAGAGACCAATGATCTCTACAGTGTTCTCATCAAGAAAGTTGATTAATGTTAAACATTTCTTACATTAATCATTGATTATAATAAACATATCTTACTGTGATCATTGATTATAATAAACAGATCTTACTGTGATCATTGATTATGATAAATAAATCTTACTGTGATCATTGATTATAATAAACAGATCTTACTGTGATCATTGATTATAATAAATAAATCTTACTGTGATCATTGATTATAATAAATAAATCTTACTGTGATCATTGATTATAATAAACATATCTTACTGTGATCATTGATTATAATAAACAGATCTTACTGTGATCATTGATTATAATAAACAGATCTTACTGTGATCATTGATTATGATAAACAGATCTTACTGTGATCATTGATTATGATAAATAAATCTTACTGTGATCATTGATTATAATAAACAAATCTTACTGTGATCATTGATTATGATAAATAAATCTTACTGTGATCATTGATTATAATAAACAGATCTTACTGTGATCATTGATTATAATAAATAGATCTTACTGTGATCATTGATTATAATAAATAAATCTTACTGTGATCATTGATTATAATAAACATATCTTACTGTGATCATTGATTATAATAAATAAATCTTACTGTGATCATTGATTATAATAAACAGATTTTACTGTGATCATTGATTATAATAAATAAATCTTACTGTGATCATTGATTATAATAAACAGATTTTACTGTGATCATTGATTATAATAAACAGATCTTACTGTGATCATTGATTATAATAAACAGATCTTACTGTGATCATTGATTATAATAAACAGATCTTACTGTGATCATTGATTATAATAAACAGATCTTACTGTGATCATTGATTATAATAAATAAATCTTACTGTGATCATTGATTGTAATTAACAAATCTTACTGTGATCATTGATGATAATAAACAGATCTTACTGTGATCATTGATCCGCCCATAGGATGACCATTCTTTTTCAGCAAAGGTTCGACCAGGGGATTTCTGGACACAATCTATTTGGAAAAAAAGAAAGAGTTGGCATGAAAAGTGAGTATAATCAAGTTTTCCCTACTTGTTAATTTCAGAAGAGATGAAGGTTTATAGCAGAATGTGTGTGTAATAGCGTGTGTGGAGAGTGCAGGGGAAGGAATGTTTTAATCTTTTACCATGAAAGTTGAATAATTCTTTTGATTAAAAAGGTAATTGTTTGCTCCTAGTAATTAGACAGAAATTTCAACAAGTATAAGAATTTTGATGTTCAGTATTCATTAAACCCTTGTACTGAACTTCACATATCAAACCTTTGGGTTGAGATTTTGCCTGTTTCCATGACACAGGGGAGATTACATATTGCAATAGGCCAAGGAAGCAACATATCACATATTTGCCAACCTTCATTATTTAGGAGGCACACTCCTAATTTTGGATCTCTAATTTTGCTATGTTTTACAAGTGAAATCTCTGAACTATTTTTATATTCTAAGATCTATTGATTTCAATTCAATGAACAACCAAGAAAATATCATTTGAAAGTGTCATTTCTTTACTGAAGGGTATTGGCATTCATGTTTATGCTTATTTTTTAGCCATTAAAATCTCCTTCATGAAAATTTTAAAACGTTGGCAATTAGGAGTCATCATCTACATGTAGGACTAAAAATGGGCAAATAGGCTTATTTCAGGGCAATGACATGGCATTTGTTGACAAAAGCTGCAATAATGGACATCATCCTGGTGCACCTATAACTAGCCCTGGAATTATATTGTTAAATTATATTGATTTGAACCAAAGAACACATAAACATCTAATCTATTATCTTACCGTTCCAAGGTTACACTGTATTTCACCAAGGAAATCATCGTCAGTCAATTGCGGTGATTTGTTGTCGATATCATAAACCTGGACTTTCACTTTCTGAACTTCCTCAAAATAGTAGTCAATAACAAAAGTCTTCGTGAATTTGGGGTCATGACAATTCTCTATGTTTTCTGTTCGTCCAACCTGTAACAATGATAATTTGATGGAAACATATAGAACAAATGTACAATTTTTACAAATTTGCATCAAATTAAAGCCATTGATTTCCATTCAATTCCTACCTCTACCCATTTGCCTTGCTTTTGTAACAGAAACACAGCACATGGGTCTGATTTAGAGGATGTGTCTTTCTTAAGAAGACTCTGGCATTCAACCCTGAGTTCAACTCTGGAAACTGGTCCACGACTGGAACCACCCAAATGGTGTGCCATTCTTCCAGCTGTGAAAAATAAATAATTTCAGTAAAAAACATATAATAGAAGTTTTCAAAATTAGCAACAATCAAACACCAACATATTTGCATGACCTTATAAACATAACAGAAAAATCATATACATTTAGATACCATAATACAGCGGAAATACCACAGGTTAGGACCACAAAATACAGCAAACACTCATTTAGATCAGAAGCACCTAAAATTTGGAACACCCTACCAGACCATTTCAGAACAACAACCACACTTACACAATTTAAGACACTAATTACCAGCTGGTATGGGCCAAAATGTAAATGCAACACATGCACACATGATTACAGACACACATAGAACACCTATATAATCAGACACATTTAACAATACTATATTTTAATACTTCACCTGCGGAATATTAAAGTTTTAATCATGGTTTTAAACTTATATTTTATCTATTATGTCATTGCGTATTTGGTGTGTGACTGTATGCATGTGTCGGATGAAATAGCTCAAAAGAGCTAATGTTTGTACTGTTTTAAATACCGACAATAAATAAAACTTTATTATTATTATTATTATTTATATAAAACTGGAGGTAATTTTTGGCATTTGGAATCTCAATTGATCAACTTCAACTTCTCGACTACCTGGTCTGTGGCTACACCATCAACTGGCATTTTGTCTAGGACAGTGCGTGATTCAAACCCTTAGCTAGTTATTGCAATGTTTTGATGCCATCTGTAAGCTGTTATGTTAATTACCCACTTGATTAGTATGGTTTCATTCAAATTCCATCTGTTATTGTGCTGTTGCATGTATACAATGTATGAAGATTTCTCTACCAGACGTTTCAACTTGGTCTGATGGTGTTCTTTGGTTGTTTTGAATGCTGTTTATAATGCACCAATAGTTATGTTTCTTTGACAAAGATAGTTGAAAATTCAGAATAGGATGATTCCGGGAAGCCTTATAGTACAAAGAAAATATTATAAACAAAATTCTGTACAGACAGAAGCAGACTCGGAAAAGTCACTTCCTGTTTTTTAATGATATATATGCTGTTCACATCTGATTCAGGAGACGAATTTCATTGTCTCCTGAAGTAGGCACATTTTTATTTCAAGTAATTGACATCTCGAAGCGTAGGTGAGATTGGGCTTAATCTTACTTTGTCTGCCTCAGCTTGAGGTGTTTAGTTGTTGTTTGTTTTTGTTTTGTTTATGATTTCGATTTATTGACGCTGAACTTGAGATTTTGAGTACTGTAACTGTACAACAAACAGTAGATTTCATCTGTTATCGTCAGAGAGAAACTAACTAAACAACAACAGCTCGTGTGTTATATAAAGGAAAAATAATGTATTAAATACTGTATTATATATCAATATCAATCGTACATTAACAACGGGAAATTCACAAGTATGTAGATTACCACAGTTCAACAGTCCCTTGGTGGAATTCGATTTCTTCCGTTATTGCGTTCCCGGAAGATAGTTTAATTTGGTCAGTTAAACGCTTCAAAGAGTTGGGCTTAAACGCATATTTAAAGCTAAGCGTCTATGTGACTCCATATAAACAAAGCAAGATGGAGCTTGAAATGCCAGCAGCTCAAAACTTGCTTTCGTGTACATGGTACGATTCATAAAGGAACTACATATACTTAGTTCATGATTCCACTGAACTGTCATCGATAGTAAGTTAATGAGTAAAATGAAAACTGCAACATCAAGTTTTTGGGACTATGCATCAATGTAAAGGCCTATCGATGATATTCCAAGAACTGTTTTTACATCATCAGTTGTTACAAAATGTATATACCTAGTCTTATGTTCAGTATTAGAATGTTCAAGAGGTGATTGTAAAAAAATGTTATGAATGTGCTTTCATTTTCGCTTTGTCATATAACAGTAATTGCACGTAATGTTTACTTTCGGTTTGCTGATAAAATATATACAGGCGATAGTGAACTTTTCTTTATACCTTGTGCTGCAATGGTAGAGTTCAAGATTAAGACTACAGGTAAACTACTTGTGCAGTAGACCTGAAACATGTGATGGAGCTATCTCCTCCAATATACATTTACCAGGTAATCTGGGCAGTACCCATGGCTACCTGTGCATTTGAAGCTAACACAAAAGCTTTTAGAACAATAAATAAACATGACAGCAAGATTCTGCAACAAGGTATCTTTTCCTTACATCAATAGCTAGAAATCTAGCAGCTACGTTTCCTTCCAGTTGAATGTACAATGATGTAAGTCGGCAGCACAGCATTTAAATTACACATCATATTGAATATGCTGCTCAATTCTGGTTCCCTCATTAAAAAAAAATCAAGGACCACATTCAGTGTTGTACAACAAACCAAGTATCAAAGTTTTCTAGTTCATCTTATACATTTGTAAAAAGTAAGGCTACAGACATTAGCATAAATAGATGATGTGGTGACACAATAAAGGAATATAAGATAATATCTGGGAAATATGACAGAAAAGTAGCAGTCTTCTTTTCACTCAATGAAAAGTCAAGCACATAGACATAACTTTCATATATATTTATAGTTTTCAAGGTTGAATGTGATGAAATATCTGTCAGAAAATAAAAATAGGTATGTGAAACAGCCTATCATCTAATGTTGTAAATGTGAGGAGAGTGAAACAGCTTGAGAAGGAAGTAGATGAACATTGGAAAAATCAGCCACAATAGAATTGTTAAATAAAACCCAAAAACAATCAAGCTGTAAAGTTTACTCTTATAATTTATTATATCACTGGCTGACTGTCAAAGGAATCCTATTTTTTTGTATATCATCAGGATAAATCTGTGTCTCTAAGTCCTCACCTGTAACAAAATAATATGAATAGATTTTACAGTACTAATTTATATGTGAATATAATATAATAATGAAAATAATGTTAACCTAGTTAGGCAGTTAAAATAAATAAATTAAAAAAAAAACTTGTGAAATGCATTTGACAAAATTAATCTGCAACTGTTAGCAATAGCCATAGTTATTAATACCTTAGATTTCCATCTTTTGAAAATGAATTGATTTTTTTCCATCATGAGTTACAGTATATATAGCTGTAATAACAGTATTTTTTTATTATTTATTTATTTATTTTTTTTTTTGCAGATGAATGGGAAGTAAGCTCTTTGCCAGCATTTATGTTATGAACAGTTCACAATAATATTAAATATGCCATTTTCACCAAAGAAACATTTTGCAGGAGTATCACATAATGTACCATTTGGGGTAAGAAATGATATGGAAAGAGAAAGGTTGCTTTCTATGCCAATGACGGCCAAAAACCACTTGGGAAAATTGGCAGACAACCTGAAGGATATGAGAGAAAAAGAGATCCTCTGTGACTACTACCTAAAGGCTGGGGGAACGAGTCTTCCTGTCCACAAGGTTGTGATGGCTGCTTCCAGTGACTACTTCCTCACGATGTTGACTACTAACATGCGTGAGAGCCGCGAGTCTGAGGTCAACCTCAAGGGAGTGACAGCATGTGCTTTGACAGTCATTGTGGAGTTTGCATATACAGGAATTTTAAAACTCAACATGGAGAATGTGGAGGAAGTTCTGGCTGGAGCTACACACTTACAAGTTAATGATGCTGTGAAGCTCTGTAGTCGCTACATAGAGACATCCATTACCCCTAAAAACTGTGTAGATGTTCTCAATCTAGCTGAGCTGTTCAGTTTGGAGACAACAACCAGGATAGCTAAGAAATTCATCCTGGAAAATTTTGAGAATGTTGCCCAGTCAGAACAATATCAGTTGTTGACTCAGATGCAGCTAAGTGAGATGCTACAGGCCAATTCCCTAAAAGTGATCTCTGAGTACAAGCTGTTTGAACTAGTTTTACGTTGGGTAAATCACAATCCTGACACACGTGAAGCTTTTGTACCAGATCTTATGAAATATGTACGTTTACCTCTCCTATCAGGAGAGGAGCTTGTTGACAAGGTCAGTCGTGTGGAGATTATGAAGAAAAACAAAAGTTGTTTAGATTTACTGACTGAAGCTAAAGATTACCACATCCTCATAGGAAAACAGCCACTGAATCAAACAGCTAGGACACAAGTGAGATCAGATGCTAAAAGTCTAGTGATGTGTTATGGACAATGTCTGGAAGGCTATCCTATTAATGACAGTCACCGCTTGACAAGAGTTCTACTCAAAGACCCCATAGCTCCCCTCTACAACCCTTGTGTTACTGTCATTGACAATTTCTTGTACGCATGTGGTGGTAAGTACGACAACCAGGCCAGTAATGAGATTGCTACTGCTCGGTGTTTCAGATATGATCCAAGATTTGATTCATGGTATGAACTTTCCTCAATGATAGAACCAAGACGCGACTTTGCCATGGTAGGTCTGGAGGGTAGCATCTATGCTATAGGAGGACAAGATGAAAACAAGATGATGAGCACGGTGGAATGTTACAGTATTGCCCAGAATGAGTGGGACCGTAAATGTTCGCTTCACGAACAGGTTTACGGTCATGCAGCAGCAGTGTGTGAGGGAAAGATATATGTGTCAGGAGGCCAAATCTTTTCTGTTACCAGTAAAAAATTGCATGTATATAATGTGGTAGACGATGCTTGGGAGGAGCGTACCAACATGTTGTATCCACGTATACATCATGTTATGGAAGAAGTTCGGGGTCAGCTCTACTGTATCGGGGGCAGTGGACATGGTGGCCTCATCTTTCCCACCATCACGCCGACTGTGGAGAGTTACAACCCACAGACGAATCAATGGACGCTGTGTAAGCCTCATACAAGTATTGTGGACTCAGGTTCATGCGTTGTGAATGACAAGGTGTACATGGTGGGTGGAGCGTTCATTGATGGTATCACTATATACAATCCTGCGTCAGATGACCTTACTCTCTCTCATGCCACGATTCTTTCGGGTAAGGCCTGTGGAATCTTGGTGCACCCGCACTATGTCTGATGATATATCAGACATTGGGTTATAAAATCTTTTAAGGTTAATGTTTTGCTGTCATATAACTGGATTTACTTTTATCATTGATACCCCAGTGAGTCAATTTATGATTTTGAATGCTTTATTTACTAATTGTGATGCCAGTTGTCATGGTTTTTATCAATTGTTGATATAAAAACAGCAGAACGGTTCAGAACATGTGTATAATTGTAAACAACATGTTATTTAAGGGTTGTTATGTAGCTATGGTACAGCCATAATTTGTAGTAAATCCTAGTCAACACCATGTTTTAAATTTGATGGAGAAAGTTGAATACAGTTAATAGGATTTATAATGAAATGTTTATTGATAAGAAATTATTCAAAGATTTGAACACATTCAGGGTGTAAAAGATATAACAGAGATAAACAATCACTTTACTACTTTAGTAAGACACCACTAACGAGCAGATATTCTGTCAGGAAAGCTTAGATCTAACATTTCATGAGCTATTTACTAGTCAGTTTTGTACCTACATCTAGATCTTAACATTGTTATGTAAATGTTTGATACATATCTATCCAAGAGAATCCTAAGTCAGCAATATAATACAGTACAGGAAGGATTGAAATTACCATATTTATTGTGTAGAATGTAAATCGTTGCCAATATTTGTCAGTGTGTCATGATTAACCACTGCTTTGTTCATGCATATTACCAGAAACTTTGTCAGTGTAATGAATGTCTAATGGAACTTTACAGTCAAATTGAGGGGTCTCTAGGTGAACATTGTAATCGGATAAATATTGGACAGATTGTAGGGGGATACTTTGAGGATAGATGTAGTGGTCACATGATGAAAAGACTATAGTAGGACACTGGACAGATTTAGGGAGTCAGATGATGGACTGACAAAAAGTGGATACTTTGTGGACAGATGTCAGATGTAGGGGTCACATGATAGACAGGTTAGAGTGGGACATTGGACAAATTTAGGGAGTCAGATGATGGACAGACAAAAAGTGGATACTTTGTGGACAGATGTCAGATGTAGGGGTCACATGATAGACTGGTTAGAGTGGGACATTGGACAGATTTAGGGAGTCAGATGATGGACAGACAAAAAGTGGATACTTTGTGGACAGATGTCAGATGTAGGGGTCACATGATAGACTGGTTAGAGTGGGACATTGGACAAATTTAGGGAGTCAAATGATGGACAGACAATAGGTGGATACTTGGTGGACACATGTCAGATGTAGGTAATCACATGATAGACTGGTTAGAGTGGGACGTTGGACAGATTTAGGGAGGCAAATGATGGACAGACAATAGGTGGATACTTTGTGGACAGATGTCAGATGTAGGGAATCACATGATAGACAGGCTGGCTAGATTGGGACAATGGACAGATTTAGGGAGTCAAATGATGAACAGACAATAGGTAGATACTTTGTCAGATGTCAGATGTAAGGAGTTGCATGATGAACAAGTTACATTGCCAGAACACTGACATTCATCCGTGAGACAATACCTGGACATGGAAGGAGTCATGGAGACGAAAAACTTGTCAACCGTGGGACACTGGACTCATGCAGGGAGTCACATGATGGGTAACACTTAGTGGACAGCTGTAAGAGGTCACATGAGAGACAAACTGTAGGGTAACACTTAGTGGACAGCTGTAAGAGGTCACATGATGGACAAACTGTAGGGTAACACTTAGTGGACAGCTGTAAGAGGTCACATGAGAGACAAACTGTAGGGTAACACTTAGTGGACAGCTGTAAGAGGTCACATGAGAGACAAACTGTAGGGTAACACTTTGTGGACAGCTGTAAGAGGTCACATGAGAGACAAACTGTAGGGTAACACTTAGTGGACAGCTGTAAGAGGTCACATGAGAGACAAACTGTAGGGTAACACTTAGTGGACAGCTGTAAGAGGTCACATGATGGACAAACTGTAGGGTAACACTTAGTGGACAGCTGTAAGAGGTCACATGAGAGACAAACTGTAGGGTAACACTTAGTGGACAGCTGTAAGAGGTCACATGAGAGACAAACTGTAGGGTAACACTTTGTGGACAGCTGTAAGAGGTCACATGATGGACAAACTGTAGGGTAACACTTAGTGGACAGCTGTAAGAGGTCACATGATGGACAAACTGTAGGGTAACACTTAGTGGACAGCTGTAAGAGGTCACATGATGGACAAACTGTAGGGTAACACTTAGTGGACAGCTGTAAGAGGTCACATGAGAGACAAACTGTAGGGTAACACTTTGTGGACAGCTGTAAGAGGTCACATGAGAGACAAACTGTAGGGTAACACTTAGTGGACAGCTGTAAGAGGTCACATGAGAGACAAACTGTAGGGTAACACTTAGTGGACAGCTGTAAGAGGTCACATGATGGACAAACTGTAGGGTAACACTTAGTGAACAGCTGTAAGAGGTTACATGAGAGACAAACTGTAGGGTAACACTTTGTGGACAGCTGTAAGAGGTGTGGACAGCTGTAAGAGGTCACATGATGGACAAACTGTAGGGTAACACTTAGTGGACAGCTGTAAGAGGTCACATGAGAGACAAACTGTAGGGTAACACTTAGTGGACAGCTGTAAGAGGTCACATGAGAGACAAACTGTAGGGTAACACTTTGTGGACAGCTGTAAGAGGTCACATGAGAGACAAACTGTAGGGTAACACTTAGTGGACAGCTGTAAGAGGTCACATGAGACAGACAAACTGTAGGGTAACACTTAGTGGACAGCTGTAAGAGGTCACATGATGGACAAACTGTAGGGTAACACTTAGTGGACAGCTGTAAGAGGTCACATGATAGACAAACTGTAGGGTAACACTTATTGGACAGCTGTAAGAGGTCACATGAGAGACAAACTGTAGGGTAACACTTAGTGGACAGCTGTAAGAGGTCACATGAGAGACAAACTGTAGGGTAACACTTAGTGGACAGCTGTAAGAGGTCACATGAGAGACAAACTGTAGGGTAACACTTAGTGGACAGCTGTTAGAGGTCACATGATGGACAGAGAGTAGGAGGATAATTTGTGGACAGATGTAACGGACACATGGTGGACAGACAGTAGGTGGATAGTTTGTGGACAGATGTAACGGACACATGGTGGACAGATGAATGTAGGGGACTCTCTGTGGACAGATTGTAGAGGACACTTGTACAGAAGTAAGAGGTCACATGATGGACAGACAGTAGGAGGATAGTTTGTGGACAGATGTAACAGACACATGGTGGACAGATGAATGTAGGGGACTCTCTGGACAGATTGTAGAGGACACTTGTACAGAAGTAAGAGGTCACATGATGGACAAATTGTAGGGGACACTCTGTGGACAGATTGTAGAGGACACTTGTACAGAAGTAAGGGGTCACATGATGGACAGACAGTAGGAGGATAGTTTGTGGACAGATGTAACGGACACATGGTGGACAGATGAATGTAGGGGACACTCTGTGGACAGATTGTAGAGGACACTTGTACAGAAGTAAGAGGTCACGTGATGAATCATAGGCTGAGGCAACTGGATTAGAATTGATGATCTTTTTACCAGCTACATAGTACATGATATCAAGAGTTGATTATTGATATCAAATACTGGATATTGGTATAAACCAGAGATTGTTAGATTCAACGATTGAACAAATTGTTTTTGTGGTGTTTGTCTATAGTCAACTTTAACTTTGCCTATAATTATTGTATGGTAAGAGTTATGGTTTTTATATTTGACATATGTGTTCCTTGTGACAAGACCTTTCTGGTGGTACCAACATTTTTGACTAAGGGACTTTGACCATGACCTTTGACCTACATTTGAAAGTTAAAAAAAATAATTACCAGGGTCATAATATTTCATAAACACATCTCGTTCAGTGATTATTTGACTTTGAGGAGTGTCAACACTTTTTGGCAGGTGCTTTTGATTGTCTATTTAATTGATGTCCCAATATTTTAATGTTACCCTGTTTTTAACTTAAGATCGTACAAGTCAGTTTAACATTATACATGTTGAAGATATCTGTGTGCAAATTTTGTTTTCCTTTTTAAATTATGTATCGTTTTATCTATGTAAATGGGCATTGAGATATCAAAGTCGTCAATTACAATAAAAAGTACAAAATATAAAAATGGTTTGCATTTGTTTCTTTGTTGGGTTAAATCCCCAGTGAACAGTCAGTGAAAAGCTAATTTCCACCAATGGCTGTATGTATATTTCCTAAAGAAATCATCTAGTTAAATTTATTGTGCTTATGTACTAGTATATGATACTTTAAATTTCATTCTCAGGTCTAAGACTTATAAAGTATGGTATTACATTTGAAAGGAAGACACCTATAACAGTATGACAGTAAATATCATTATTAAACAGGTACAAATCATTTTCTTCTCATTTCACTTGCTGAAAATCATCCATATCAATAAGGTAAAGAACATCCATTTATTTACATTGTAAACGCTAAATCTACCGTAGGTCTAAAAAAAATTATCTTGCGTGCCAATCGTGTGTAAATTATGTGTATTGTAAAATAATTGGCCAACAGGTATTTTGGGTTTTAAAAGTAATTTTTCACAATTTTTTGGAAAGTTCTGGATAGATTCTTCTCAAATTTCATAAGAAGGGTCTCCTTGGTCCCTGTAATTTGTGCATTCATTGTAGGTCTATGTAGGAAAACAAGATGACTAACAGTCTGCCATCATGGATGTTGATGATGATATATAAAGATTATCACTGATTTATAAGAAATTGTGCATTGATCATCCTGAAGGTTTATTTGTGGGTTTCCTGTAGTCCTTTGTTGCACATTGTCCATTATTATAGGGAAAACAATACAAAAAAACAGTCATCCTGACTGGATTTTGACAATAAACTAGCTTATCATTGCTATATCTTGAGAATTCCTGGATGGGCATTCTCAAATTTCATTTGTCTGTTGCCATTATGTCTTGTTAACAGGCAGTCATTTTTTTATTTTGACAGTTTAAATTTATTGCTTTTTGTTGGGAAGTATGTACATACTAAATGGATCTTTCTTACAAGATTTAAATGTCCTAAATAAGAGCAACTAAGAGGATAGCTTGTACCAAGTATTCATATTGGTTCAAAAACGTGTTTATTTTTCATTATAAAATCTGTTCTATATTTATTTATCACAACAAAACTCCTGGACTTAAAAATTCTTTTATTTTTTTATTAACTTGTTTATCACAAATTGCAGCAACATATATATTTTGAAAAATGTATCCACTGAAGTGAAGACTTTCCATTATAGTACAGAATGGAAAATTCTTAAAAATTAAAAGAAATTGGATGTCTTTATCTGATTAATGACTATGTTAAAGATATCTTGATATACCTGACATAGCACCACATTTCAAATCTCATCAATGAAATAATCCATATTCTAATTTATGTAGGTCAAACCAACCAAAAATAAGATAAATTTAGTTTCTGTTTTTGTGCATATCTGGGTTATATGACTCCGGATACATGACACTAGTAATAAAGAGAAATTGACATGGCCTTCATTTACAATTGTAATTCAGGCTAAATACACAAATAATTTGTTGACATAAGATCATAGTTGTACTGATGCAAATTATTTCAGTGACCAATCAAATGTCAATCTAAAGTGAATGAGAATTGTGTGGATCACAGATCATGGTTATACATATATGTACTGCCAGGGGTTTTTATTAACAGTAAACAGAACGGTCAAATTCAGTTACATGTTACATAATTCAAATGTCTTACATCTCATATAAGTTTATAGTGTCACTATTATCAAATAAAGGAAAATGAAAATGTCACTTTACAATGTATTTTAAGAACAATAGTTGTTGTAAATTTGAAAGAATAAAAAAACACACATGAATAGAAACAAGACAATTACACAGGGAATCATTCCCCAAGAAATATGAAATTATACACCAAGAATGTCCTTCAAGCACCATTCAGTAACCAGTAGTGTAGTAGATATGAGTCCAGGTACAAATTTAGGTTAGGGTGACCTACTTTTGATACATAACACACCTCTGCCAGGTGAACCCATAACCTAAGCAAGAAGTTCAAGTAACTAGTAAAGCTTGGACAAACTTTTTCTTTTAGGAAGGTCAAAGGTCAAAATGTAGGTCAGATTGACCTATCTTGATATTCACACTGCCCTACCTAAGTGAACCCATACCCCAAGTATGAAGTTCCACCAACAAGAATTGTATGACAAACCGGACAAACCTTTGATTTGATGTAGGTTAAGTAAGCCAGCAAAATACATCTATGCTTCATTTACATGTACAGTGTATATGTAAGGGAGTTGATTCGGTACTTAAAACGATAATTCAAAAATGGAATGCAATATATATAGAGTGCACACTACCATGCTCAGACATTGAAATGACAAAATAATTAGCTTTTCATATTTATTTTATCCCTGGGGACGACACACAAACTTTCACTTGAAGGAAGGGGTTGGCTTAATGCAGAAAAATGAAAGTATTTGTTAAACACTTTAGTGAATAGTAAGAGCTATGGGTGGGCTTATTACAAGACATGATCTCATTGTTCTCATTCGATGAACAAGATTATTCAATGAAATTTTAAAATGTAACCATTGAATTGTTTTCAAAACAAATGTAACAGATTTCTGCAGACATTTGCACTAAAGCACCTGTGTACTTGTTTCTTGTAAAAACACTTCTGCATTGTTGTGTATAAAATCATAAATATATCCTAAAAAAAATCATTTATAAACAGGAATGTGAGAGGTATTCATGAATTAGATATTACACAAAATATAAAATCATTTTTCAAAAAACATAAGTACATGTTCAACAACAACAGGTGTCACATTTGGTAACATAATCACATGTATTTCAGGTAACAAGAATTTCAATAAATGTACAACATTGTTATGTGATAAATTCCATCTAGTGTGTTGTTATAGTTGGATTAATTAATAGTTCCAGCAGTCAGATACCACCAGCAAAGTGAAGAAGGACTTTAAGAAGGCCAAAGTTTGGCAAAACCAGAAGGCATTAAAAAGTAGGGGGGGGATTAAATCTTGCACTTTCACTTGTACATTTAAACATCAAATTAAAACTGTATGACACAGGATAACTAACGATACCCACTCTGACCTGAACATCAGGGACATTAAGTCAAACCTCCTGTGTACTGAAAGGCTGTAACAGCGGATATCAGGCACATATAATAAAATTAAGTAAAATAAATAAAGTTAATGGCACACAAGGTGAATGCTTAACCTCCTCCACTTAAATGTTATTTCAGAAAAGGGCAGATAATCATATTTGTTTCAAGTTGTAGGTTGTTGGTGTTTGATATTTTGTTCTACTCATGATGTAGACTGGTATACTGAATATTCCTATCAAATTTGATGAAAGTACCTAAGTAAATTTTCTCAGTCTGTTCTGGTCTGAAGCAATTTGTAAAGTTTTTCCATGATTTCAGTAGATGTTGGGGCCCTTACAACCTCACCCATATTATGGTTTGGATAAGCACAATCCTGCAATACTGAGGCCAGCTCACCAGCAATTGCAGGTGGAGCATCATGCAACAATCCACGGAAAAAGTTGGGTGGTCTGTCAATGAAGATGTCCTCACAAATATTCTGAAAAGGAAAGATGACGCAGAAATTCAATGTTAATCACATGAACCATATAAACATTCTTTTCTTATGAAACTGTTTAACATTGTAACAAATAACAGCAGGCTATCATAATCCCACTGTCAGGTAGCACTCTTTGTTATAACAACACCTGTACAACACAGGTTAATGTTTTGTTGGAATCATTCTGTGTCGATGACTGTGATCATAGCTTCCGGTTCTTGAAAAATTTGATGTATGAAAAAGTTTTATTTATAAAACTGTTCACTCATAAAGAGGTAAGTTAGTACTAATATATAGGAATAGAATTCGGGACTGGCCAAAATATTTGATACATTGAGAAACTGAAATCATCAAAAATTGCGGTGATTGAACTTGTTTGATCTAACATGGTACTAAACCTTTCTACGAAGTTTGAAATTGATTCGTTGAAAACTGTTATCTAGCAGACACTGGATGTGCCTGCCCACCTGTCTGCCTGCTTAGTTACACGATTACATAATACCCATCTTTTGCTGGGTGTATGAAACAACAAGACATGTATCAAGAAGACATATCTCTCAGCTCATCACCACATTAAAAATTCCAGCTCAGGGGGATAGCCACACTTGTGTAGTTTTCATTGTTTCTCGGCTGGTGTGGTTGTCCCTTCATACTGTTTGATAGATTGACCCTTCCGCGATACTCTATGCTCATATTTTGTTCATTTTAGTAGCTTATTGGAGATTATTAGGAGTTAATAAACAAGAGCTGTCATATTACATGATCCTATAAGAAATCATTAGCTAAGACATAGATGTGTGTTAAGTATAATATAATATAAACTTTATTTATTTTACAACAATTGCGAAACAACTTATGTCTACTTATACTAATCACTCTTGTTGGCCCGGATGTAAGCGCACGAGGGGTCTTATTGTGGGAGGAAACCGGAGTACCCGGGGAAAACCCACGTGATCGGGCAGGTGACCCCTTACCTTTTCACATCCATTCCGGGAATCGAACCCTGGTTGGCTAGGTGAAAGCGAGTGCATTACCACTGCGCCACCCGACCACCCAATGTGTGTTAAGTGTGGTGCACTTTACCCTATTCTTACTATCCTCTCATATCTTATAAGTAGTTAATAGATAACAAAAGAGTATTTAAAGACAGAGAACAGACACACCATAAATGACATGCAAGTTCAGAAATAAAAAATTTGATGTATTTTTGTTGGGTTTTGTTTTTTGCCATTGCTCTCAAGATCATTAATGAATGGAGAGTGGTGAAACATGTACATTTCATCAGCATGTTTTACCTTAAAAACTTCCTTAAATACAAACCTGTAAGTTGTTGTTAAACCTTCTTCCATTACAAGTTTTGTTCTGAACAGCACACCATCCTCGACAGTCAAAAAAGTCACAAGCAAAATGATCAGTACATGAACCTCTTAAATTCAAAGACATTTTTTCATCAAAAAACAGTGAATCCGAGTCCAAGATTTTAACTTTCAAGTCCATACCTACACCAAAATTATCTACTTTTATATCACAGAAATGCATGGCTTGATAAAAGTCATTATCAAGTGATTGTGCGATATCCATTAGTTTTAATGCTGCATCAGCTCGCTTGGACCAAGAAGACTTCGCAAAGAACCCTGGACTAAGAATATCTCCAGGTGGAGCATACTCCATAAAATAGAACTCCCCACAAGTACCATAAAGATAAGGAATATATGGCAAGTTTTGATATATCTTCATGAACAAATATTCATCCTGCTGTAGCAAGGACCAGATACTCAGTAAGGCAACATGGTCAGCATTTTTGAACGTTGCAGATTTTACAAACTGATCATAGTCCATCGACCAAAGTTCTGAGAAAATGTTTTGTTTGGATGTCACAGTAAAATGCATATCACCAAAAGCCTTGTTTATCATCAGAATTTTAGCCATTTTTATTCCATCCTTAGAAACGGTACCATCCTCATTCAAAGGTAAAACTAAACGATCATATTCTTCCTCCTCTACTCTGTGTTTGGTCTTCATAACAATTTTGATTGTCTCCCCTGCTTCACATGCTCCATCACATTCCATGATCAACACCTTTTTACCACGACGATAGTTGGTACACTTCACAAATCTGATGCTTTGCATTTCACACAAGTCATTACACAGGTTACCAGCCACAGAATGGTCCCTGTAGCGCTGACACTGAAATAAAACATTACAGAGTTTAAACAACAGGAAGATATAAAATATTACATGGTAAATGGTCATTACCAAACAATGTCAAGAGTTTAGAGTATGGTAAAAAGATTTAGGAATCTAAATTTCATTAAACTGTCCTTGTTAATGAACTTATCTTTGTCAATAACATCTTGAATATTACACCAAGAACTTAGTTTACACTGGTATCAGTAAAGAAATTTCATAAGAAATAGAAATGAAAACCTTCAAAACACAAATGGTTGATTGTGACTACATTTAAAACTTCAAATCAGTCAAGAATATTCATCATCACCCTGAAGTCTAGAACTTACCATATCACTCACAAGTCTAAAACTAATATCACAACATACACAAGTCTATAATTCAACATATCACACACAAGTCTAGAACTAACCATATCACACACAAGTCTAGAACTAACCATATAACACACAAGTCTAGAACTAACCATATAACACACAAGTCTAGAACTAACCATATAACACACAAGTCTAGAACTAACCATATAACACACAAGTCTAGACCACATCACTCACAAGTCTAGAACTCACCATATCACACACAAGTCTATAATTCACCATATCACACACAAGTCTAGAACTCACCATATCACACACAAGTCTAGACCACATCACTCACAAGTCTAGAACTCACCATATCACACACAAGTCTAGACCACATCACACACAAGTCTAAGACTTACCACATCACTCACAAGTCTAAGACTTACCACATCACTCACAAGTCTAAGACTTACCTTATCACACACAAGTCTAAGACTTACCACATCACTCACAAGTCTAGAAATCACCATATCACACACAAGTCTATAACTTCAACCAGAAAGTTATTACCTAGAACTTACCACATCATCCAACAGTGTATATGACTCCTTCACAGAACACTTGTTATCCTCCCACACAGTCTTCAATGTGTTGATAATCAAGACTATCACACAAAGTGTCAAAAAAAGGCAGGTCAACTTCAGAAACCTCCGTGGTTGCCAGCGAGGGATCTTCATGTCTCTTGGTCATTATTCACCTTCAGCATAAAGCAATTATACAGTCTAAAACAGCATTGTTATAAATACATTTATTGTATCATATTTGTTTGTATGTCTATCACCCCTTGAACATTCCTGTTTACTTTGAAGCCATATCTCCTTGTAGTAACTGGTGACTACTTCACTGAACAAACATCTCCCCAGATATTATTAAATAAACCATCAATATATCCTCGAATGTCAATGTTACGTTGTTGTCTGTCACATGATTAAAAATCAACTATGAATAATGGGCCACACCTTACTGCTTCTTTTTGGCTTTGGAAGTCCCAACATGCTCGTCTTATTTTGGAAAAATGACGATTTCTCAAATATAATTTTGGATGAATCTTTTCTAATTTTCATTGACTTGTCATTTGTATACAGAGGAATAATCAACTATATTTCAATATATATATTTTGTTATAAATAAGAAGTTTACGAAGAAAAAAAGCTTATTCATTTTAATTTAGTATCATGAATTTATTTAGATTTTTATTCCCACCAAAATGTCATTCCCGTTCAAATGATGATTTTATGTAATACCTAACTTTAGCGTCTCAATTATTTAGTGATGTCATCATAATCGGAAGTGCGGTTACATGTCCGATACACGTCTGTCATTTCAGACGAGTGGATTTGAGGTAGGATCTGTAGATATTTTCTAGAAAAATACTAGAATTTCATCGATCTGTTTTAAATAAATCTTATAGTAGGAACAAAGTTTAATTTACTTGTATATTAATTTGGTGGCAATTCTTCGACATAGCGTAGCTAGTGAGAAATGATTCTTAAGGGGTCCAAAACTAATGCGCTAAGGATACTTCTACTGTTATAAAAACACGAGATCATTACCACTTAAACTGTCACTATCGACATCAGACAGCTTGAATAACCCTCACTGGGACAGTGAAGATTAAACAATCGAATTTAAGCAAGATTTCACATGCATTGCCAGTCACGATATAGTTGTGATAATAAGGTAGTAAGCTTACCTGTACACAATTTGAAAAGACCTCTGTTTACACTTCCGGGTTGTCAATGTATGATAAAAGAGCTTGAATGACGTCGATTTAACTACCGTTTCAAACGCTCGCACGACGATTACTTTTAGGATCGTACACGCGTCCATTTCAAGTGTGTTTTTTCGCTATCACCCTCATATGTTTTAATGGGTGTTTGTATGATATTACGCAGTGCATCCTCAAAAGTTGTACATGTGATTAGATATCCACGTTAGTTTATAATAAAGTGATACGCGACCAACCAATTTCGACATGGGCATTCGCCCGTAAAGTATAATGCACATTTTGTACATAAACGCCGTGATATTTTGACAACGGACTATAACTGACATTGTTGGTATTTTGCAAGAAAAAGCAGAATCATTACAGTTTTTTATGACGAAATATTATTATATTACTGACAAAAAACAAAAAAACATAAAATTATTTCTTTAAATAATCACAATTCCTATTTGCAAGATTTACACAGTTCACTTACACAATTACATTAAAAAAATACGTAATGATGACCAAAAAAATAAAACATTTTCTTCTGTTAGATTAGATATGTCCCAAAGTCGTGAAAAAAGGCAACTCTGATTCCTATCCCTAAACAGGGCAAATATACGACAGATCCCTACAGTTACCGGCCAACATCATTCACGAGTTGCGTTTGTAAAACTCTAGAGCGGATGATAAATTCAAGGTTAATTTGGTATCTGAAATCCAATCAGATAATATCACCCTTACAAAGCAGTTTTAGATCTAAGCGAGGTACTAACGGTTAGACTTGAAACCCGTTTGCGTGCTGATTTTCCAAAGAAGGAGCACTTGGTTGCTGTTTTCTTCGATTAAGAAAAGGCTTACGACACAACGTGGAAATACGGCATAATGAAAAATAGGTATTAGAGGTAATCTACCAAATATTGTTCAAATTTTCTATTAGAATATTTCAAGTCCAGATTGGAACGACCCTTTCCGATGTTCATCAGCAGGAAATGGGTGTACCATGAGGCAGCATTCTCTCGGTTACACATTTTGGACTTGATATTAACAGTATTGTCAAAACATCATAGATTTAAATTTTCAAAATCAAAAACAGTGTATATGCATTTTTGTCAGATACGGAAACAACACGACGATCAAAATCTCTCTCTTTGTGATGTACCATTCTGGTTGTTGAGCAAACCAAATTTTTAGCGTAATATTCGACAGGAAATTATTGTTCTTTGCACATATAAAGTATCTTAAAGCCAAATTCCTTAAGGCACTGAACATTTTAAATGTGATGTCCCACACTGGTTTGAGAGCTGATAAAAAAGTTTTGCCAAGACTTTTTAGAGCTCTTATTGTATCAAAATTAGACTAGGGTTCCATTGTGTATGGATCTGTTGGACCGTCATATGTCAAATAATTACACACTGTTCATCACCAGGGTCTCAGGCTCGCTCTCGGAGCTTTAAAGACCACACCTACAGCAAACCTCTATGTACAGGCTGACGAACCATCACTATAAAGCCATCGAAATAAATTGGCTTTGTAATCATACACCATTCAGCTATAGTCAAATCCTTCAAATAATGTTTTTTTCACTTATATTTGATCCAAAATATAAAACCTTGTTTCAATACAAACCAAAGACCATTCCCCCATTCGGTATTTCCGCTCTTTTACAAAACATAAATACTGATATTGACCAAATTCACTCATTTGGAAGGATAGAAATTCCACCCTGGCTCTTGAATTCACCTGAAGTTGACTTTTCACTTCAGGAAATGGTTAAATCAGACACTGACAGTTGCACCTTTCATTCGTCCTTCTCGATATTGCAGTTAAAATATAAAACATTTCTACATTTATATACTTATGGTTCAAAAATAATGATAAGGTTGTCACGGCCATGGTTACACAAGATAAAACGTATGTATGCTGGCTCCCGAACAACGCCTCCATATTGTCGGCGGAAGCGCGAGCTATCTACCTCGCCCTTGAATTCAAACAAAGTAATGAGAGCTGATATTTAGTCACTCTCTTTCTGTACTACGAAGTATTAGCAGTAGAAATATCAAAAATATTTTCAATACATTCAAACATTAAAAATCATAAACTTGCCTTCAACTTTTGTGTTGTTTTTTGTTGGGTTCCTTGACACATGAAAATACCAGGATATTGAAAAGCAGACCGTGCCGTAAAGCAAGCTTTATCGCTACCACATGATGTTGTTAAACTTCATTCTATATGCCTTACGCATTCACATAAAATGAAAGGCGAAGATAATTCTCGGTGCATAGGATGTGATGAACCATCTACCGTTAAACTTTCTTATTGGACTGCATCGGCCTTCTGTCGTCTCGAAAATGTTTTTATCATAGCCTTTCAAAACTAAAGGCCCTTTTTTGAAACTCTTTAGATTTATGAAAAAAAATATTGTTTATCTGAAAGATGTTGGTCTATATCAGAGACGTCTCTGTCTATATTATAGACTAGGACTTACCATTTTAATCTTTTGTGATAATAGATTTTTAGCATTTGTCTTTTACCTTTTTGTTTGATGTTATTTCCTTTTTGGATCGCTGTGTGTTTTACCGGTTGATGACCCTAATGACGTTTTATGTGTTGAATGGCCGGTAAGATAGTAATAATAACGATAATTACTCTCTATGCGTTCAGAACCTAGCGCGTGATTAGTAACGGATTTGCCAGAGTTATCTGCAGACATCTCTGGGGCGCTATCGTCGTTTTTTAACTTCCGGTCTCTTGTACCCATGCTGGTTTGTTTTGCAAAAGTCGCACATATTTCGTCACTTATAATATCTGCTTCACGTCGATTGTCAACAGCGATGCCTCGGAACAAACGTGCAGGCAGAAAGAAACGACAGGTTTTTATGATTTTCACAATGAGATTTATTTATATTTTTATAATATATGTACAATATTAACTCGGCTTGAGTGTACTTCACACGTGTACTCAATATATTTTACTCGGTGTTTATTTACAGCAAGGATGAAATAATGATAATTAGATTGTTGATAACTTTATGTTTGGAATAAAATAGGAAGTAACCCAGAAGTGTCTTCATTCAGGCACTTTACACTATTAATGTCACGTAACATCTCTGATAAGCTTTTGAGGGCTGGAACTATACTAGACTGCATTGAGTAATCGGTTAGTTACTGCAATGCAGGGTCCATTTACAAAAGAAATATATTAAGTTCTTATAAAAATTTGCAGCAAAAATGGGCATTAGATTTTTAACATGATCCGATAACCAATGTGAAAAAAATATGTATAACTGTATATGTTAATTTCTATAACTTTGTGTTAAAATGACATTGTAGTCACCAACTTCTCCATTGGCTACAGTACTAGTGCAAGCTATAGGGAGCATATAGTGCAAATGTCTTAGGTGAGCATGAATTTGCACGTGTGCTATTTTAGCCACACTATAAACAGTTTATAAGCAATGGAGGTGATTAAGTTTATGATATTTACAAAAATCGAGACAACTCTTAGGACATTACTGATACAGGGCTTATTCTTGCATGACTAGACCATCTAGGGGTTCTGTGGTTTGATGCTAACTATGAGTGATACAAGAGTTGGCTAATATTTGCATCAATGATGTACATATGATCAGTGCTGTACAGCATTAGCTATAGGTTATAATTGTGTGATGGGTGTGTAAGTCACTGTATGCTAAACATTGTAGTGTTGTTAAGTCGTTTGGGCAGAGAGCAAAATATATATGGCTTCTTGTTGTTTTTTTGTTTTCAGCCCCAGAATCAAGGTCGAGGCAGTTATGATCTATCTGTCCGCAGGAATGAATTGTTTGAGAAATTTTATTCAGTAAGTGCAAGTAAAGTTTGTTCTGATACCTATGTGTACTGTTAACATATGTATGTACAGTTAAATCAGTTTTACGGATCACTTGTTATAAATAGTCACCTGTCTTAAGCTACCTCCTTCATTCCTCCATCGATGAAAATGACACTACGTAAATACACAGGAATTAATGATCGCTTTTCTGATGGGAAAAAAGGCAACTAAAACTGATTCAAATCATACCATTTCATCTTGTAATATACTCAAAGAAGGATTTTATTATGCTCCTAACATTTCAAGGCCTGATGGGGACACATAACATACTGTTGTCCATTATTCTGGTAGTGACCGGTCTGATTGGTTCACAGTTTGACCAAGAATTTGTCATGAAATCTGCATACAATTTATTTCAAAAGTGTATGACTATTAAGTTTGAAAGAGATGAATTGCTTCTCTTATTGGAAATTGTTATTGTATAGATATTGAATGATGCGGAAACCAAGTTTGGTACCTTATATACAGACATTATAAGTGGAACTGACGTTTGACATACTGATTTTCATTTCAAGACCCATCCTCATTACTACTTTGAAGCCCCAAGATAAGGTCACCCTTTAAAAATATGATTAAGAAATCCAACTTTCTCTTTGCAATTTTTTCAATGTGTAATGGAGTGAAATGAGGTGAGTTGAATTCAAAGCTGACTGGCAAATAGTTTAAATCAAAAGAATTACATTTCATCCTTTTCACTGAATTTTTATTACAAATTTATCAATATTTTAAATCATGCACATTTGTATGAATTCATATAATAAAAGAACATATTGATGTGTATATTATTAAACATGGTTAAGCTTGTTATTGGCTATTAAAAATAGTTTGCATGTGTTAACAATAAAATTAACTGTTGATAAATAGTTATATATATATATATATATATATATATATATTAATAAGTAAACAAGAGCTTTGATCATTGAAACAGTGTTATAGCAAAAACAACAAAATGCAGCAGTTTATATTATTAACTATATTAAACATACCATATTTTTGTAAACTGAAAATGACTGTGAAAGTTCAGAAGATATTATTGTGATTCATATTAAAAGGTATGATTAATTAAATTCATGAGAGCGTTATCTTTATTTCAATCTTCAAATCATCCTGTATATGATGTTGGTTCTAGATAATCTGTTTCAGTCACAAACATGTGACGGGCAGGTACTTGTATTCATAAGGGAAAAAGATGTGGCTTTTAAAAAATAGAGTACTAAATGTTACGTGATATATGAATATACTGGCAATTCTTTGTTTTCTTCAAAGCATTTTTCATGCTGTCATCTAATTTCTGCCTGAAAATTCACTAATGTTTAAAATTGTGATTAAAGCAACTGTGTTTTCTTTACCTTAAATGAATATTATATGTAAATATATACAACTCTATAGGGAACTGAAAGAAGGAGGAGTTTGCAAAATCCATTCATTGCATTTGTTAATTTTCAGTATTATGAAGAACAAAAAAGTGAAATAATTTGTATTTTAAATATATCTCCACCTTTTACTTCACATATTTCATTGAAGCACATACCCCGGGTACATAAATACTGCAAATAAATCACTGTGTTGTGTATAGATTATGACCTCTGACCTTTGCTACAGGGTGTCGGAATGGTGCCTGAAGGGGAATGGGATAGCTTCCTCAAGACTCTTCAGGAACCCCTGCCTGTCACATTTAGGATCACCGGCTTCAAAGGGTGAGCAGTCAGGAATACGAATATGATCTTACATTTTTTAAAGATTTATCTCTATCGTTGATAAATTATGAAATCTTTTAAATTGTTTCTACATTTTACAGGTAATTCTTATTTAATATAAACAGTAATTTTATCTAGATATTAAGGAATTGATATTCACTTAGTTTGAGTAAAAACAATTGTTTTCAACAGATTTAGAGACATAGAAATAATCTGCAGAGTAGTTACCAAGTATTTTGGATATAATGAAAGAAGATATAATATACAGTTATAACAGAATTTATCCTATTAGTTATTCTAATGAATATGCCAACAATATACATGTATTTTTAAAGCTAGGAATAGGGTGTTGTAATGTTGACTGTTTATCCTTCATGCTTATCATTATATCAGTATACATAGATAACGATTCTCTCTCTCTCTCTAACATGGGTATAATGATATGATGTTGTCAGTGTAGGACACAGTAGTCTTCAACAGGTTTGAATATTCCTCTGTGAAATGTCTATTTGAAATAAGGTCCTTTTGCCATTCTTTGTCAAACATTTGAGGTTTTCTTTTATGGAATATTCATACACGGAAGAAGAAATATTGAAACTTTGTATTAACCAAAGGATACAGGAATATATGTGGAAAAGTTCATGGTTTTTTTGTTGCCATGGTATCAGACTGACTGAAACAATGGTCTGTTCCATGAGGGTGGGTAGTTTTAGGTTGAAGAACGAAATGTTTTTGTTATTGTATTGTTTGCAAGTTTTTTAACCAATGAAAACAAAAGCGTATTAATTGAGCAAAACTATGAATATAAAGATTAACTTAACAAGCCCCTAATAATTACACCTGGCAATTAAATGTAAGTGCTGCTTTATCGTTGCACATGTTGGTTTTTTTTTTTTTTTTTTTTTTTTAAAAAAATGGGGGGGGGGGGGCAGCTTAATTGCGAATCCCCCCCCCCCCCCCCTTTTCCTGGCAAATTGGAAAAATTGGTGGGGGGCTTATTTGCGGGAGGGGGCTTATTTGCAGTACGGTAGGTTGATTTTACATAATTTGTTACTTGAAAGTTATTTCTTAACTATTGAGTTTTATAGTTTAACATTGCAATGCATTGTTTTTCCAGACAATCCAGAGAGTTAATGAAAATAGTAAAAGGGGAATATCTGAATGACTTAATGAAATCTAGCGAGAATGATGATGAAGAACATGAGAAGTTGGTGCCCAAGAATCTCACATGGTATGATGAACTGCTTTACTTAATGAAAGTGGCATGGATATCAGGTTATAATGTTGCTCCATTCTTGAAAAAATGAACAAGAATATTTAACTCAAGTGAGTTTTTAAGGTATCAAAGACACACAGATGGAAAGAGACTTCTAATTATCATATATCTTCTGGTGTGGAAAGATTTTCTCTTTAATTGTGTCCGTTAAGTTTTTAAGCTATATTCTGATGTATATATATGAAGATATATTTTTGTTTCTGTTATGGCCAATTTTGATGTTATATCCTAATGTACATTTATTAAGTTCTTTTTTCCTACTAAGGTATCCTGATGAATTAGGCTGGCAAATTAACCTGTCCAAGAAGGAAGTCAGACATGTTGCCCGCCTTGAAAAACTTAAAAAATTCCTGGTGTATGAGACAGAGAGTGTGAGTTTTCAGATATGTATTAAGTTCTAAGTAATGTGGATAAAGATTCATTGTATTTAATATATTTTGTTCCATGATTCTAATGCCATGCAGCATGATTGATACTGGTTAATAGTTCTGCTGCTGATTTCTCAATATTCCTATATAAGGTTATAGAAATAGATTTTTTGTTATCCAATGTAATTAGTGAAATGAGCTGCAATAGAGTTTCAGTTGGATTCCTTTTATAGCTGGTATAGTTGTAACAAATTAATAGGATTCATGTTTTGTGTTGCCATCATTCTGTTGTGGACTTTCTTTGTTATCCATCATAAGGCAAGTTAAAGACTAGTCAATGATTTGGACAATACAGCAAAAACACTAGGTGTACAAGGGTTTTGTAATCACTAATGTTACAATATTAACATAATCATACAGAATTGAATATCAGTTGTATGATTGTTGTTTGTAGGGAAACATCAGTCGTCAGGAAGCTGTATCAATGATCCCTCCCTTGGTTATGGACATCAAGCCTCACCATAAGGTATTTTTAGCCCATCAGATTGCCTTTCAGCCATAGTCTGCCTCAACCTTAAACAGTTCTTGTTTTTACATTTTCTTAAGGAATGGATCTTTCCCCAATTTAATTCATAATATGAATTTGTACCCCTCTGAGGCCATTTGGAAGAAGTTTTACTTCTGTAATTTTTCATTGTGAATTGTGAGGAAATCATGAGAAAAGCTTTGAAAAACAAAAACTTTATTTATCTACCACACACATCATTGCACTGGTCATTAAGTTGAATGACAATGTTACCTAGAAAGAATGATATTAAACTAATTGATATGAACATTCACTGTTGACTTATCTGTCGGTACAAAGATATACGAAAAAGAAGAGAAGAGAAATGATCAAAATTACATCTAATTAATAAGGTCATGTTGGATCCTATATCCTTCTCAGATATCTTGTTAATTTTTACAGGGTAAACAAATCTTGTTAATTTTTACAGGGTAAACAAATCTTGTTAATTTTTACAGTGTAAACAAATCTTGTGAATTTTTACAGGGTATACCAATCTTGTGAATTTTTACAGGGTAAACAAATCTTGTTAATTTTTACAGGGTAAACAAATCTTGTTAATTTTTTACAGGGTTAACAAATCTTGTTAATTTTTACAGGGTAAACAAATCTTGTTAATTTTTACAGTGTAAACAAATCTTGTGAATTTTTACAGGGTATACCAATCTTGTGAATTTTTACAGGGTAAACAAATCTTGTTAATTTTTACAGGGTAAACAAATCTTGTTAATTTTTACAGGGTATACAAATCTTGTTAATTTTTACAGTGTTAACAAATCTTGTTAATTTTTACAGTGTAAACAAATCTTGTTAATTTTTACAGGGTATACCAATCTTGTTAATTTTTACAGGGTAAACAAATCTTGTGAATTTTTACAGGGTAAACAAATCTTGTTAATTTTTACAAGGTAAACATTCGTAACAGCTTCAGCATAGGGTTTCTTTAGTTTATAATATTATTCTACTGCTTTTGCCTTTTAGCAGGCTTCATTAGGGCAGCATTTGAGCAAATTCTTATCCTTACTTTAATAACATTTTCTATAAATAGCTGATCCTGGACAATCACCATGGATCTTTATAACTGACAATGTGGCATTGCTTATCAGTTATGAACGATACGTCTAATTAACTTATATCCCTATTGTATATATAAGCATAAATTCTAAAGAAAAATTATAGAATGTTCTATAAGTTAGTAATAATTATGTTTGTTATCTATATATTCCCTTAACACTTATTGTGGTTCATCCAGACATAATGTCTTTGTTGATTTTAGTCTATATTTCCTCAGCTGATAGTCTCATACTTCATGTATCTCCATGTTTTCTCAGTAATTGGATGTAGGTACCGATGTATAAAGTAAGGAACATTGAGACAGTTAATTGTTTCCTTTGTACAATTTACTCTTCTGTTGTGTAAACAGGTGCTTGATATGTGTGCAGCTCCAGGCTCTAAAACCTCACAGTTGATTGAATATCTCCATTCTGGTGATGCAACTGTAGAACCAGGTAAAAAATTACTGCTTGCAACTTTTTTGCATTTTTTATATTCTGCACTGGTTTTAACATCAGTAATTTTAGGACTATTTCTTCATGGATCAACACTAAGATTATACTACATTTACTGAAAGAAATACAATGACTGGATCAGAATATAATTGCTGAATTAAAATATAATTTTGACTCTTTGAAGCAGAAATGTTGATGGTTATCTTTTTTATGTTTCATGTTCCTTTACTTTTGGATGTATATTAGCACCTTAATTTTAACATGTTTAAAACAAAATTTCAGAGGGGTTTGTTATTGCTAATGATGTAGACAACAAGCGATGTTACTTGATGGTACATCAAGTGAAACGTCTACAGAGTCCTTGCTGTGCTATCATAAACCACGATGCCACAAGTCTGCCCAAACTCAGATGTGGGGTATGTATCAAGTTGACTGACATGATAGATGTGTCAATGTGTCATAATAGAAATGAATGCCAATATTAGATTTAATGTGTTTTTTATTATTCTTAATGTTTTAATTTTCAAGTAAAAAAAGTTGTTTAAGCTTAAAAAATAGAAATTTGAAGTCACAAATCTCGGAAACCAGCGAATATTCCAACTGGGTTGAGAATAATAGCTAGCATTATATTGCAGAAACAAGAACAAAACAAGTTGTGTATCCTTTTGTTCTTCTGAAATGGCCCAAAATACATTGATTTTGTTTTTGTTCTACTTACTCACTTTTATGTAACACAAAATCTGCTTTGTAATAACATGTGTGGTAATGTTTGTTGCCAGGATGGTGCCCAGGACTTTGTCATGTTTGATCGTGTCCTCTGTGATGTGCCTTGCAGGTGAGATGATGAAATTCAAAAAAGATGATATGATTTTCAAAGTTTTTCCTTGAATGTCTGATCAAAGTTAATAGTAATCAATATCTATAAACATTACTGTTCAGTTTCTTTCTTTACAGAAATTGTTGCTATGAGTTATAATTTGCAGTTGGACTGTAAATGGCTTACAGAAAATTTCTGGGTAAAGATAACCTCTATGGCTTTGGTAAAGATGTCCTCTATGGCTTAAGACTGTTTATTTTCTACTATCCTTTTACCAGGAATGGATTTTTTTGTTTTTACTAGTGGTGACGGAACTATGAGGAAGAATTGTGATATCTGGGACAAATGGAGCATGAATCAAGCTATAAATTTGCACAGGTAAACAGATTTATTAGTTAGATTATATGCTTTTAGAATAGAACAGGTTGATTATAGATCACCAGATTTATTCCTCTATCAGGGATCATTGGAGTTGTCAAATTGGTGTTTAAAAAGGTATTTATGGATCCGTTAAATGGAGTTGGAGCTTCAATTGTCAAGATTTGACAGCTGTTGAGATGGAAAAGATCAAACTGAATCCACATCTTTTAACTCATTAATACCTGACAGTCTGTTAATCTATCAGTTGACCTCATGAAAAAGTGACTAATTAGTCCACCACTACAATGTTGATGTTGTCTTCAGACAACAGGCAAAGATCCTGAGACGAGGCCTTGAACTGTTAGCTGTCGGCGGTCGACTTGTATACTCAACATGTTCCTTTAACCCATTGGAGGATGAGGCTGTTATAGCAACAATGTTGGATCAGTGTAAAGGTTAATACATTTCTTTTCTCGGAGAAAACTAGTCTTGACTAGTCATATAGAATAATTACCCTCACAACCTTTTCCTGCTTTGCTCATTCATTTTATAAAGACTATTGTCAGTAATCAAAGGATCAGTAGATTTCTTAGTATGATGAAGGCTGATGAAAATTGAAGACTGGTACAATATGTACATTACAGTTTAAAATATTTTGACAACAATATCCATTTAAGTTTCTGCTTGGCTTATGTTTGTATCGCAAAATTACACATTTTCTGTGTTCAAGTCTATTTCTAGTTATTTGTCATGTTACTGTAATATACATGGTATGACAGGTAGATTTTTCATGGTTTTCACCTCACAGGTAGTGTTGAGTTGTTGGATGTCAGTGACGAATTACCTGGACTAAAGTATGTACATGGTCTCACATCTTGGAAGGTAAGGGAAGTTGAAAATTTATTGTTTTAAAATTTAAAACAAAATTGGGATTTTTATTTATTATTTGATTTATTATTTATTTATTTATTTTGTCGTAGATTAATTAGATTGTCAGTATAAAGATGGTATCCTGCTTTAATTGGGTTTTGGAAAAGTAACATGGCTGTGGAAATTTGTTAGAATCCATTTAGAAATCACTTAAGGATAATGAACATATCTAAATTTACCTATTACTGAACTTTTTCTTCTTGATATTGTATGAAGATTGTATGATTCCAGTCATGACCTCTTTACGTAGTATCTCTGTATGATTGTACAAAAGACACAAGTGAATAGCAATGTTAATACAAAATTAGACTTGATACAGTAGTGTGCCAAACAATGAGTTAATGTATCATACAGCTGTTGTATCCTCTTAGAATTCATCAATGCTACTGAGGGCCTGGATTTGAAACTTAGGAGGCAACTGAAGAAAATCAAACTTGCTCCAAAGCAATGTCAAACTCTAGATGGAAGTTGAAATATCCCAGTGATATAGAGTGGACAATAAACTTGAACTGTCTGAAAATCATCAATGTTTGGTATAACAGAACTAACCATATATGTTACCTTTTGTATGTATTTTGACAGCTGTTCTTTGGCGGCCTAGACAAGGGTCAATGGTATGAAAATTACCAAGCTGCAAAGGACAATAACGTTAACAACATGAACCCCACCTTCTTCTGTCCACCTGAGGAGGTCGCCAAGGATATGCATCTAGATCGCTGGTAAATAAAGGTCCTGGTATAATGTAAAGCAACCATAGATTTGTTGATGATTCCAATAATCAGATAATTATACACTGTAGTTATTTTGTAAGATAAAAAAAATAAAAATGAGAATTATTATTTTTTTGATTTATTCATTTTTTTTTTTTTTACTTCATTCAGCTGAATTAATTCTTTAAAAACATAAAAGCAGTCACTAAATCATTGGTATTTCTTTTGATCTGTATACATTTATGCATTATTTATCCATTTGCCTATATTTTTTCTAACAAATTTTTACATCTTTAAATATAAGTGCTATATAAAAAAGCTGTCCCATATCAATTATTACTTATTGTATCAAATGTGTAGGGCTGAGGGTATAAAGAATCAACAATTGTGTCACATGAAATTGTAACCAGTTTTCTGGAAATTCAGATTTTGGCATATCAAAATGTCTTACACATATTTGGAGCTAATTTGTAAGGTTTTCATATCAGTTGATCAAGTTTCCATATGAACATTATGAATTTAAAGATTTATCATTTTAATGAGGAAACAGGAAATTTTTGTAATTAAATTCATCAATTGTGAAATATAAACAAATGAAATAATTCAGGATTTTTTTGTATCACATGATCAATGTCAATACCTATACAATGCAGTCTACTTTATTGAAAACCTTCTTTTTAAAAGGTAATGATTACATGCTTCTAACTTTCACAAAGATTTTCAGTAGTGACATCAACATTGCTGTTTTTACTTTGAGTATAATTCAGTTGTTTTATTTCTGTCAGTGTCCGTGTTCTTCCACACCACCAGGATACAGGGGGATTCTTTATAGCTGTACTCACAAAGAAACATCACCTTCCTTGGCAGACACCCCCAAAGGCAACAGGTATAACATTTTTGTAATGTGTTAAATTTACCTTGAGATACAAAACTATATAAATATATGTATATATTGTTTAAAAAACTCTCTCTCTCTCTCTCTCTCTCTCTCTCTCTCTCTCTCTCTCTCTCTCTCTCTCTCTCTCTCTCTCTCTCTCTCTCTCTCTATATATATATATATATATATATATATTGTTTAAAAACAACATGTATATATTTATATATATGTAAATTAAATCAACACAATTTTTTTTTTGTGAAGTATTGCCTTGCAAATTGATAATATTAAGATTCAAGAATGAAAGCACTAATGCCTGTTATTTGATTCATTTTGATAAATACATATACATGTTTCAGCTTTAACATAGAACTTCCAATTGCCTTTGTTTTTTTAACTAATGGCTAAAGGAAAAATACAGGCAAATGTTAAGCCACAGTGACAATTTCCCTAAACCGATTTCAAAGAAATTTTGCTGAAATCTTCCCTGGTGTACAATTAACCAAAATAGTAAATTATACGGTCCCCACCCAAAGAGACCTGAGTGATGGGGCCAAAAGGGTCAGATTTAAACAAATTTCAAAAATCTTCTCAACACCCATATATTTCATGGCCCCAGGGTTTCGCATTTCCTCGCAGGGAAGGGTAAAGTTACAAGAGTTGATGTAGGAAAACTGGATTTTTGTGCATAATTTGTTAAATTTCCATTGGAAATACTTTAAACTTGGTTAGAAATATGAGCAAAGGATGACGACTTTATGGTATGCATATATTGATCCTGACTGACCTCCAGGGGCTGATGGTTGGGGCCAAAAGGGGTCAAATTGACTTAAATTTCAAAAATCTTCATCTCAACACCCAGGTATGGTAGAATCAAATGCTGTTTATATATGGAAGTGTCTTACGGTGCTTTAATTACCAAAATGGGTCTAACATATCTGCCATGGGAGGAGATTAATTTTACTGTAAATTTTTTTAGAAAAATAGCATTTTTGAGCATAACGTTCCCGTTGGGAAAAAACTTTGTAAGAATTGTCAGTAAAGGATGACAGTTTTGATGGTATGCGTGTGTTGACACTGGCTTACTGAATTCATTGGCACAATACCTTTTTCATGACACTTGCAAGCTACTTACCCTTTAACCTTTATAATCAATATTGCTTAACTCAACTAGGCTATTCTTGACAGCTCTGCCGACATGTATAAATGACATAGATTGTGAAGCAATATAACCAACAGATAAAGATATTTATACTCACTAAATCATAGATTCTGTGATTGACATGCCTTAACTGATCTTGAGAGGGTCCAAAGTGTTGTTATTTTTCCAATAAGAACATTTTAAACTTTTGCTTCAGTTCCAGTAGTGCCATTGAAGTTTGATGAGAATTTTGAGAAACTGAAACTGAAAAGTGTTATTGTTTAGGTTGCCTTTACTGCTAAATTATACAGAATATAAAATTATTCCCAGCAAGATGAATCAAAACCAGTTAAAGTATCGAGAAAATTGTTGAGGTTTACATATTCAATATTTGTCAAAGAAAAGGAAAGTCTATGGAAATGGTAATTACAATCAGTCAACACAAAGAGGTAAAATGAGGTTCAACCAGTAAATCTTAACAAATGTTAAATCCTTACATTTATAAACAGAACCTTCAAGTGAGGAAAGTAAGGATCAGGCTGTTGGAGGGCCATGTGAGGAACAGACCAGTACTGCAATGGAAACTTCATCACAGAGAACAGAAAATGGCACAGATATCAATACTGCAGAAAATGCTGAGACAGGAAAAAGAGGCACAGGAGATATAACTCCTGTTACAGAGACACATGGAGAGAAAAGAAAAGCTGAAAATCAGCACCCAAATGATAGGTAGGGCAATGTCATATCATATGCTTTATCATCTAGTTTATGATTATATTGTAAATATCAATGGCAATGCTGGCAAGGAAAATTATGATACAGTTGATATTTTATCTGCCTGTATAAATGGAGTTGGATATAGGTCCCAATTCCAGATTGGTAAGACTCTTTATTTGTAATTTGTTATTCCTCAATCTTAATCTTTGAAACTCTTTGTTATGAGGCAACAGGTTTGTTAGTCCTCAATCTTTATCATTGAAACTCTTTGTTATGAGGCAAAACTGCCGAAAGGTTTGTTTGTCCTCAATCTTAATTATTGAATTTTTTTGTTATGAGGTGACAGGTTTGCTAGTCCTCAATCTTAATCACTGAAACTCTTTGTTATGAGGTGACAGGTTTGCTAGTCCTCAATCTTAATCACTGAAACTCTTTGTTTTGAGGCAACAGGTTTACTAATGCTGTAGGTAACAAGGTATTAATAAACCTTCAGTTGTTCAGCTTTTGTATATGTTTTATATTTGTCTGTAATGTTTAATTACATGTATAATGATATATATTAAATGAATACTTTGTAAGTAACTTGTAAAGAACCAAATTCTGAGTAAAGAAAAGAAGAAAAAAAAGATATTGATAATCCTATGAGAAACATATCTCTGGTTTATTCTGCCAGAAATCACTTTTTACAATGATTTTCTCCTTACTTAGGGCATTTGCTGGAAAGCACAACAAGCGTATGCAAGGATATAAAGAAGATCCATTCCTGTTCCTGACAAATGATGACCCATTGTTTACGCCTATAAGGTATATATGATAAATTGTCTGTAGAGAAATTTTTAGAAATCTTTTTTCATGATCAAAGTTATTGCTGTGCTAATCTGACAAATATTTTATGCTTAACCGAGTGAGTGTTTTTCTACGACATTGGTAGTACATTTTCTGGAGGTTAATTTGATCTTTACATCTTTGATTTATGATATTATGCTCCTGTAAGATTTCGTTTATTTGAACTTCGATTGAAATCTGAACATTATTTACAGAGAATTTTACAATGTGGGTGAGAAGTTATCAACAGACCAGATTTTGTATCGCACTGACTCGGGAAGGATTCGGTCACTTTATTATGTGTCAAAATCTATACGTAATTTACTCAAGAGAAATTGCGGCAGAGTGAAGGTAGGATGACAGTATTTCACCCACCTATATCAAACTGATCTGATTATGTTTCCTGCAGTGTTAAAGCACTTATGATGTGGACAATATAAAGAAAAAAAGAAGTAAATACATATACTACAAAGACTTGGTGTCATGGTTTAATTTTATAGCAATCTTTGTAAAATATTAATTGATTTCAGTGACAAGAACATCTAAATATGTTTTACTAAATTAGCTTTAAACAAAATCTGAGATCCTGAATTCTGAAAGATGCTTGATTTGAAATTCTGTAATTCTGGAAAAAAATCATCCAAAGTTAAAGATCTTAGCAACATGTGTAGAAATATCAAGAGAATTATAAAGTGTTTTATTTCTTTAGTTTATAAACACTGGTGTGAAAGCTTTTGGACGAAGTCCATCTCCCTTAGTAACAGAATGTGACTTCAGGCTGAACCAAGAGGTGAGTAGCTGGCAGCAGTAATTAATGGATATTTCTGACATTTTAGATGTAGACTCCTTTTGATTCCTTGTTGTACATGTTTAAAAACAAAATGGTAGTCATCTTGGTCACAGTTAATGTTTGTTATCATTGTTTCTTGAGAATTGCTTTTAGACTGATCAGAAAAACTAAATGGCTGACAGACTACCAGGTTTATATTTGACATTTGTAGGTTATTACTATTAAAATTTGTCCGACGAAGCATTGATTTGATCATTCTCAAATTTCATATATAGGTTCCCTTGGTCCCTAGTTGTAGCCTCTTGATTTTGGAATTTGGAATGGTCTGAAAAGAAGTGATATATTCAACTGATAGAGAACAGATAAAGATAATATGGTTGTGGAAACTCCTGTTTATTTTTTCTGCCACTTTCTTACAGGGTCTTGGAGCCTTGCACAATATGATATTGGGACGGACACTCCACTTCGGACGAGAAGATATGCTTACTTTACTGTCACAGGACAACCCTTACTTTGAGCGTTTTACAGAGGATGCAAGGGAGCAGTTTAGAAAGATCAGTAAGTGTGTTATTTACTGTAGTTTATAAGATATGGCAGTGTTTAACTGTAACTTAAGTACTGTACTCTGTAGATGGTACAGTAACCAGAACATATTAACCCTGACTCTTATTGAAGTAGTTCTGTAAATGAATTAATTTCATGATTCTGATGATTGTTACTTGCTACTGTTTATATTTCTCTAGTGTTGGGTTCCTACAATAATATGTATCATTGTATGACATCAGTTCCACATCTGCCCTTACGTGAAATGAGATGTGTTATTATGCATAGTGTTACAAGAAAACCAAATTTATTGGATGTTTTCTTTTTAAGAACCAGGAAGTGCCATTTTCAAGTACTGCCCTACAAACAGGTAAGGTTGTTTTTACTTATTCTGAATTCAGCATTATAAAGAAGTATTTCCACTAAATGGATTTGAATTGATAAGATACAGTTAAAAGAAAAATGATGAGAAAAAGATTTAAAAATTCAAAATCATAGTTGATAGATATCCACTAGTATTACTCTAGAAATTGATTTTCAATGTACAAACTATGATGTTTATTACTCCTGTTGCCTCACTTCGTTTCCACTTACACCCAACACTAGATACGTGGTTGGAGTTCTACAGAGGTTGTTATTAAACGACCGAACTCCGGATACATCATTATTGTGTCGTCTGCAGACTCACTTTGTCCGTTGTCACACATCGGTGGCGTCCGTACGAAAGTTTTCCTAACTTTTTTCGGTCATGCTTTGAGTTATCAAAATGAAATTTAGTATATGGCTTCTTGTTGGAAGGGTACAGATTAAGTTTAATTCCCGGCTGTCTGTGAACCTTCTTGGCAGAGTTATGCTCCTTTGAACTTAGAAAATTCTCTGGGAATATTGTTTTCTGGACTTTTCTTTGGTTATGCTTCGAGTTATAGAAATGAAATTTGGTATATGGCTTCTTGTTGGAAGGGATTAGTTTTGACATCCAGTTCGATTTCAGGATGAGCATGACACTTTATGCAGGCAACACATACAGTTCGCAGGAAATCTTGTATTTCCATAAAAGTTGTTATTTCCAACTCTAAGCTTGATCAGATACATAGAAAAAAATTGGTTTCATGATTCTGTGAAAAATACATCCTGTTTGCTTCAAGCTGCTTGTAAAACTACAAAAGTGTTAACAATCTGAAACAACATTCTGTGATATGATCCAGCAATAGCTGTTAGAATGACATCAAGGTTCTCTCTGTTACAGTGATGCAGAACCAGCCTGTGATATTATTGTGTGCGGATGGAAAGGAAAGACTTCTACACGGCCATTTGTTGGCAAGCATGAACGAACCCACTACCTCAGGCTGTTTGGGCTTGAATTAGAGGAACTAGGTAAATACTGTGTTTAGCCCAGGGAGTCCGTATGATATTTCTGACAGTTTCCATTGTGGGCTTATTTCAGGACAATGAAAAAGTTTTAGTAATTCTAGACAGGAGTGTACATAGGTGGGCGTACGAGACACTTCGATCAATCGTCAGATGTGAATGTGAGCTGTGAATACAAGTCCTTTACAGGGATAGTCTCCGAACTTTTTTGGGCCACCAACAACTATATATAAGGTGATATCTATGTGACAGTAAGTTCCTTTAGATTAGTGCTGTCAACATAGAAAGCAAGTTCCATGCCAGGACCAATAACTGGTAAATAGTATGAGCATCACTTTTTTCCCTGTGATAGCTGTTGTTGTTATGGCCTCATGAATGTTGAAAACATCATTCCTTATACATATGTAATGATTTTAAACTGAAGATTTATTGGTGAACCTGACCAATATACACATATAAAGCCTTTCCTACATGAGTATTTGGGAGTTAGATTGAAGAGAGAACAACATCTTCCCTGTAAATTATATATAATGTAACATAGGCATAGTTACTGTTATATCAAAGCAAGAAATGTAGTTCCTTCCACCAAGTTTATTTGTAAGGGAGTTATTGTTCTTCTATTTACATTTTAAATCTAATTAATATATATTTGCAGAATATTGTAAAAGATATTTGCTGAATATTGTAAAAGATAACAGAACATTGTAAAAGATATTTGCAGAAAACCATACAGTTCCACTGTAGTGATCAAGACAGTGTTTTTATGCAATAATGAATGTGGGTTTTCTCTGATACTTTAAGGCATATTAAATACAAATATTGATACATATATCCTTTGAGCTGGTTAAAAAGGTTAAAACCATACACATATAGGGAGGTGGGGCAGTCATGGTGTCATCTATACATAATGTATTGTGTATAGTTCATAAATATATGTCAACTTAGGGTACCCATAAAAATATTAAAACAATAGAAAATGCCCTGCTTACACTTGGGATCGAACTGGTGATCTCTTGCTCTTTACACTCACATACATTTACATAGCTACCAAGATATATGTTGTTGTTCATGGCCAAAAAATGTTTCATGAAAACAACTATAAAGAACTCACATTCACATCCAACAATGGATGGAATGTCTAGAACCAGACATGCTGTTAGATAAAAAACGGCTTTAAAAAGGTTGGGTTTTTGATATGTAGAAGCAAAAAGATGGTTGTGATAGAACAATTCTTAAGGCATAGATTACATCAGAAAAGAACATTTTCAAAGCAGTTTTGATAAAAATTGTAAAGTTCATCTTTTCTTTTCCTTCACAGTGAAAGAACATGAAGAAGAAAGAGAGCGTCGAAAAATGGCAGAATCTGTGATTAGCGATCTGAAGGAGGACATTGATGATTCTAGTGATGCAGAGGAAACCAACTGCGACGGAGGAAACACAGGCACAGAAAACGCAAAAGAAAACAATGAAATGGACTGTGATGTTAAAGTGGAAGATAACGATGTCAAGGAGGAAGTGGATATCGCAGGAAATGGTGGAGACTGACCATCATCAACATTGTCATACTAAAACATTTGAATGGTCTCAGTCTGCCTCCTTATTAGCATGTATGTAGACCTATCCATCACTAAGAAAGTCTTACGACAATCAAACATGCCTCCAAATTTCTGGATGTTTTAACGAAACAAAAGATGATACATTGGTGATAGAGATTTTAAGATGTGGCAGCCTCTGTTATGTGCTGTTCTTTCTGTCTAGAACAGACACAAACTAGTAATTTGTCTGGATCGTAGATAGTTTACATGGTACAAGACATTTTAATCAAGGTTGTATATGAGAAGCAATTACAAAAAGGGTAAAAATATCAGTGACATCACGATGAAACAATGACGATCAAAAGGAAAAAATCAGACATAAACAGACAACAAATAGCTACAATAGATACAGGTGATGCTGTGTACAAAACGATAAGTGTAAAACACATAGGTAAGACCTTTTACAGAATATCAGGCCATCAAATGTAAATCTCTATTTTACATACTGTGTGTGTGTGATAAGCTGTTTTTACTTTGCTGTGTAATTTTGTGATCAAAACAAATTGAAATTAGTAACCATGAATTAAGATAAAAGATACACTAAGATTATATTGATATTATATTGAATGTGATGTCTGTTTTGTGAATGGTTATGAATACAAAATTTGGAAATTGCAGAACTAGTAGCATTGAGAGAAATCTGGTTTATAGTATTTGCTAACACAAAGTTCGGAAATTGGCCAAATATAAGCACTGGATCAGATGTAATTCAAAGGAGTAAAACTGGAACAGAAACACAGAAAAAAAAAGTGAAAACATATTGGAAGAACTAGATAGCATTAAAAGAACTAGAACCAATTATAAAACAGGCACAGTAGGTAATAGTGATAACATAGGATAACAAAATCTAGTTTGAACACCAGGAACACCTACAGATTGTGACATTCTCTGTGTCTTATCAGTAATGAAAAAGCAAGAAAAGAATTGGTAGAGGTCAATTCTAAGGCCTAAGACCAAAATCTGAATTAGAATTTTCCTCATTCGCCTTCTAGGTTTTAACATATAGACCGTTAGCATCACTGACGAATCCTAGAGGGACAAGACAGCTGTATTTTAATTCTAAATTTGTATTTAAAGACGCTATTCACTTGTGTCTTTTTTACAGAGTCTCATACTCTTTGTTGTAAAACTTGAGAGGTTATTGTATATATTAGGTCTATACAGATAACTTAGTGTACAAGACAGATCTGTTACCATCAGTCTATATTTTGATAAAGCTTTAGAAGTAGAAATTGTAAAATGAATTCCAGGCTAACAGCATTGGTACAGCTTAGGAATCAGAGGATGGTCTCCAGATGTTGCTGCTCTGTATTTTATGATGAATTCAGTAAAACAGTGCAATAGAATTGTGTTTTGTTGATTTATAGTGTTGTAACAGTGGGAATGTTTGGGCAATGACAAAACTCTTGTTTTGGAATGCTCATCCAAGGTGTTAACAATGAACACAAAATGATATGAGGTCTGATTGTTAAGTTGTAAGACTCATATTTAAGGGTTTGATGTTTGGCAGACATATTATCATTGTTTACCAGAAAACACAAGGGGGAGTTATTGAAAAGAGCACTTTAGTGTTCAAAGTCGATTTTCATTAGAGAAATAAGGTGATCAACTAAAACAACCTGGCAATATTATTCTCTTGTGTTTTTGATATGTTTCTCAAGGCAATATTTCACCAAACGAACTAGTTTTATACTATGGTGCTCTGGTTCTGCACAGGATGTGCTGAGGTTCCAGTGAAACTGTATGACGTTATAAATGATTGAAATCACTTTGGTAATGTGGATCTACAAAATATACAAAATATTGTTTTCTACATTCCTTATATGGAAGGATATTTGCAGATCTCAAGAACAGTAAAGACTTCACACTGTTGAAAATCGTGTAGAACAAATTACTTCATAAATTCTTACATAAAGTGGTGGAAGTCTCAAGCATCAGAATTCTGTGTCACTTTAAGATCTATTTGTCAGCTCCACAAATGCAGGAAGAGGGATAATTATAGATATTTAAAAGGAGAAAAAATCGTGTCGGAGTGATAAATGACTGAAACAGTGTAATAGATGGAGACTTGGAAGCCTGTTTATTCAGCACATTCAAAACTAGACAAAACAATTACTGGAAAGACAGAGGAATTAAATTGAAACCCTATTAATGTTTTAGAGTCTATAAATCAAATATGCATTTTGTCTTTACAATGCAAGGCTTATAAATTCAAATAGTTGTAGGCGGATCAGTGGCACATGCAAAGACTTTACCGTCAGTATCATCACGCGATGCAATGAATGTTTTTTTTTTTTTTTTTATAATGTTAACACAAATTCAGAAAAAGAATTTTCATTTCAGTATCGCTTCGATCGCTGTCCGAGTCGTGAGGATGTAATTTGTCAGTTGTTTTGGTTTTCACTTCGTCAATTATGTCATTTTGTGTCTGTTGGTCAGTAGTTACGATGTCCTCACCCGCTACTAACTTTTCTTTCCCCGTGACAGTCCCCCCTTCTCCCGCGCTTCTGCAGTTTCCTCGCACACTGATGAACCTCCCCTGCGACTTGAGATACCCCTCCGTTTCTTTTAAACGGTCAATAAAACCACTTGACGCTTTAAAATCGTCACAGCCGAGTTCACTATGTATGTGGGTCAAGCTCTGAAACACCATGAGTTGGGAACCATGTATGTTGCTCTTTAGAAATGTAAAGTTACAATAGGGAATTGCAATCATCACGCTTGTTATACAGCTTGGTGGAAAATTGACCTATGGCTGCAGAACACTTCACAGCGACTTTAGAATGGACTAGATTTGGAACGTGTCAACAGTAACACTGAACAAGGACTTGTGCGGTAATGGAGCGCTGGGTAGTTTTACCTTACAGTAGATACATCACAACTTAAAGTGTTTCCTGCGGTGGTAAGATGACATGGTCGCACATATTTTAGATATTGACATGTGTCGGAAAAAAAAACAAATATTTGATATCATTTAAAATGATAAAGAATCTAAAATTGTCAGATTTATTCACCTTTCCCACAGTATTAGATAATTGTATAACGGCAGTAACACTCAACGTATTAGAACAAGTGCTTTCATATCAAATAGGCGCGTTACGTGAATTTTTTTTATCTCGGTAGAAGTGTTTCAAATTTGTTTTTTTATATATATATGTACGAAAAGTGCTATCAAGGGAGACCTGATACGTTAGTACTGTATCCAGCCGTGAGTCTAATTACCCTTGGGTAAATACTATCTATTATTTATTGATGCCATTTGTTTGTTGATGAACGCGTTCTACTTAATCAAGGTGAAACTATCATGATATATTATGTATGTGTTACTGTGTTACATTTGTGTCACTAATTTATTCAATTAGCACCTATCTGCTAACTTGACTTATTCATTTTGTAAAGTTTGCCTGCTAATGACACTCGCGTTTACATGTACGTAGAAAAAAACTAAATCGCGTGTCCAGTTACTGTCTCGAGCGATGTCAAGAATTACTCGCCATTAACGAAATATATCCAAACGGAGAAGGGAGAACACATCAAATAATCTCAGATGATGAAAATAATCTACAGTGTTAATACATAGAGGATATTCATCAAAAGTTTTTATGATAGTAGTAATAGTCCGAACGAACCGCAATCGTGCGTCTTTAGGGTTTTCAGGTGTTTAAGTCACGGGACCCGGTGCTATGGAACGGAACGAATTTGCTGCACTTTTAAGTATGCCTGCATGCTGTAATGCCTTTCATATCAACCAATATAAAATCAATTAGATAGTATGGTAATTATGAATCCATAGTAGTATTAGTAAGTCTGAGGTGATAAGGGCATAGGTGAAACCTCGGCCCCGTGGTGTCCCTAGCCGGGTAAAGTTTTAAGTTTAAGGTTAAGCACCTGTTGTTGCTTTTAGTGGGACAGACTTTAATCATTTATCACAAGTTTTCCAAGAACTATACTGAAATTACCTATCCCATAACAGTACTTCTACTATTGATTTTCCGAAACTAATCTAGGGTATTCGTTCTACTTCCCTGTTCAAGTGTTTACCTAACGACCCTTTATATAAAAATGACTATTTGTTTAACGAGGAAAATGTTTAAATTTAAGCTGAAATGTGATTTGACATGGTTTGTCAGGTTTCCAATCCAGTGTAAATATCAATAATATGCCCTACGTTGTGTCAATGTATACTGCAGCACTGTTTGTTGGCATGTAGAGATCATCAGCACGGTATACCTCTCTAAGCTCACTACAGAACTCAGGATGAGGAATACACAGCGGGCATTGATTAAGGTAGGAACCTATTGTGTTTATCTTATGATAAACTAATTCTGTGTTCTTTAATTGCTTAGTTAAATTTTTTTTCCATTGACTTGAATCTAGCATTATACTTCTAAAGTTCGATGTTTTAGATTCGCTTTTGTCATTCTTAACTTACTGTGGAATCTGTGATGTTTATAAAAGAGGGGAAAACGACTAAATGAATTTTAAGAATTTGATAATGATGCTTTAGATCCGCTTAAAAAAGGAAAACGAAAAGATTGAAAAAAGGAAGGATTAAGAACATAAAGAAATCTCGTGTGCTGAATGAAAATAAAGGAAATACTGACATGTCAACAGAATCGTTATTGACACTAGGTGATACCAAGGCAAAATATGAACAAAAGAAGTTTTTACATGGAGACTCTCCTAAACGTACATGGATATTAAGACCAGGGGGTCCTCAAGAGTAAACGTCTTCTGCTTTATCGACGACACCCCCATGTGAATACTGGTCAATCCATGTAAAACTTGTCAGACGAGATCAAGGTAAAAACAACGGAAACAACAGGTATTTTAAGAGTATCAAACACGGACAAAGAAATAGAATGTTACCTAATTATATTCTTAAACTTCCCCATAATATTAACCATCAACAGCGACGTGAAAACATGGTAAGTTGGGAATGCAGGAGTGTTGCTATCCAGAGATGGAAGATTCATGGTAGCGAAATTAAAGTCATTACGCTTATCATACGGCCTGGTGGAAAACTGTCCTTGTCGGCGTCTTTGTACGCCATTCTTAGTATCAAATCAGGGTTAAAATCTTGATGTGATACTGTTTACTCAAGATAGTTCAATTAATGGATGAGATTTTAAAGACTTCCAGGGAGTATTTGGCGGATGCCGTCGATGAAGCAGAAGACGCTTACTCTTCTGGAACATTTTATTATGCTTGTACTTTTTTTGTGAACCTCCGTGTAGATCTCTCTTAAGTTGATATTTTGCCCACATGTAATTGATCTTGAGTTATGGTTTTGTTGGTATTCTCTTTGATTTTTTTTGTCACGGTAAACACACAGTTTTGACCCACTAACCATGGCTATGTATTCCTGTCGGTATGAACAAGTTGCTATGAGATTGCCATCGCCATTAACATCGTCGACCGACGTGTATTTTGTGCTGCTTAATGATCCTTCTGGATTAGACAGGCACACACTGTCGTTTCAGTCGAACCGCTCTGTCACCACAAAGTAATCTGTAATTAATTAGTACTTGCTTACACGATACACCAGGGTATGCAGCCTTTTGTTGTATAGTTTTGAAAGCCGGTACTTTCTCTGTTGATTTCCTACTACTGAAAAGGAATGCCCGACATATAATGTAGAAATAATTCTGGTTGTATTACAGTATGGTATTATACGGAATCTCTACATAAAGCGCTAGATCACCCAATCAAACATACGGCTTTAACACTCAATAATATCCCGGATTTATAGATTATGTCCTTATTAGGTAGGACAGTGAGTATTTTATGAAGCGTCGACATGATCTAGCTAAGGAGTGAAGATTTCTTCTGGTTTTCTTTTCATCCTTCCTGAGATAATCTTTCTATGTTTTTGATGTCATTATTATCTGAAATGAAATTTCTATAGGCTTGTTGGCGTGTATATTATTGCTACTAAATAGAAGTTATGATAAAGATGTAGGCAATAACAAGACGTGTAACAGGGCACGAGACCCATGTAAAGTCCGTTAGGAAGAAGCATATTTTCGTATGAATAGTGGATTTTACCAACATAAATATTGCAAACCTTTACTTAAATTGCAAACTATCGAATAACATTTTACAAGTTCGTTATATAATGTTTTGTTCGCTGTCATCGATAAAGTAAGAGATGCCTACTCTTGCGGAACACCTGGTCTTATTCTCCTTGAGTCTCATTGAAAATCTTTATTTTATTCATATTTTGTTCGATTTGTATAAGACGTTGGCGTTTTCTTCTTGTCTGATCGTTTGTGAATCATGTATAACATGAATCAGTCTGAAGCTAAAACAAAATAAATCTCTTCGATAATGGCATGTGTGCAATGCACCGGAATCATTACATAACATATTTCACCTTTTATTGTGTATTTTTATATACATATCACCACAGCCAAAACCAACCTGATCAATGTCATTTGAATGCATACATCACCTTAATTGAATTTCAGTGTTTGTCATATAATCTAGTAATATCTAATTTTCCACTAACGCAAGCGAAACGTGAACATCATTACCATACTGGTATGTAAACAAAGGCCGAGATGTTATTAGAATGTCACCAGGCTAATGCCTAGACCAAAGTCCGCGTATTCTAATGTAAACATGAATTCCAATTCTATTAACCAATTGCCACAGCTTTTACGTCCACTGATGTGTAAACATTAAAAAGACATCAATAGTTCTTAACACGTGTTTTAAAGTGAAAGGATGTTAATAATTCGGTGGTTTCCAAATAATGATTCTGTTAATGCCTCACAAAGTGAAGATAGAACATAACGCCAGCTGCGCCCCTCCGTTTTCATACGAGGCTTAATTCATTGAAGAGCTGATCAAATCAGGTCACAAAGACCATACAAGTCGTTTAATTTCACCTTCAGATATATTGATTACGTCTTGTCTTTAAATAACAAGAAATTTACTGACTACGTCTATCGTATATATCAACCAGAACTGGAAATCTGGATACGACAGACTCCTCTACATCAACTGCTTATCTCGATCCTTTCCTACAACGATATTAATATGGACAGTTTTCCGTCAAGTTGCATGATTAATGTGATTATTTCATTTTCCCTATTGTGAATTTCCCATTTCTGGATAGCAATATCCCTCCATCTCCAACCTATGGTATTTACATGTCACAGTTGTTTCAAAATTCAAAGACCTGTTCCCATTATAACAATTTTCGTGCAAGAAGTCATCAACTGACTGACAAACTCGAAACACAAGGGTTCAAAAGATACAGGTTGATGAAAATAAAAATGAGATTTTTCTGTCGCCATAGTGATTTCATTGTGAAATAGTTTGTTTCTTTGTGTGATGGCGCTATAACACGTGTTTGAATGGCCGCAAAATCCGCAGAAACCATCTTCATACAATTCTGAGCGTGTACAAGCCCAGACTAACATACCATTTTTGGTTTCTGTTGTTGTTTTGCCGTAGTTATTTGTTTTATCGCTGTCTCTGAAGCGAGCATGGGTAAAGTGCTGTGTCAACTAGTAAACACATTCTAATTTCAATATGATAGTGTAATCAAAACTTGAAACGTGTCATTCCTTTAAAAAAACGTAAGACGGATATTGAACTAATACTCTGTAATATGCAATAACATTTTAATTTGACCTTTTTTCAGGACAGAACATTATCGAAAATCGAAAACTTCAGATAAATTATTCACGTTTTATGGGTGATATTAGCATATTATAATGTATTATTGTTGTTTTTAATATAGCATATTGGGAAGCGTCCAAGCATTAAAGTAAACCCTCAGGTTATCAAACATGAATATTTAAGTGCAAAAGTACATTCGAATCTGGTCTGTCAACCTGTAACATCCTCTTTAACCTCATTGCTTAAACAATACAGGGTGTATAGTAAAGGTGTAGTTATTTTCAATCTTGAAAATGGAACGATTTGTTAAACGGTAACATATATCTTCATCAACAGCCTCCGTATTTCGAAATTAGCCGGTAATATATATCTTCATCAAAAGCCTACGTAATTCGAAATCAACCGGTTATATACATGTATATCTGCATCAACAGCATACGTCATTCGAAATTAATCGGTAATATATATCTTCATCAAAAGCCTACGTAATTCGAAATCAACCGGTAATGTATATCTTCATCAAAAGCCTACGTAATTCGAAATCAACCGGTTATATACATGTATATCTGCATCAACAGCATACGTCATTCGAAATTAATCGGTAATATATATCTTCATCAAAAGCCTACGTAATTCGAAATCAACCGGTTATATACATGTATATCTTCATCAACAGCATACGTAATTCGAAATTAATCGGTAATATATATCTTCATCAAAAGCCTACGTAATTCGAAATCAACCGGTTATATACATGTATATCTTCATCAACAGCATACGTAATTCGAAATTAATCGGTAATATATATCTTCATCAAAAGCCTACGTAATTCGAAATCAACCGGTTATATACATGTATATCTTCATCAACAGCATACGTAATTCGAAATTAATCGGTAATATATATCTTCATCAAAAGCCTACGTCATTCGAAATCAACCGGTCATATATATCTTCATCAACATCCAACGTATTTCGAAATTAACCGGTCATATATATCTTCATCAAAAGCCTACGTATTTCGAAATTAACCGGTTATATACATGTATATCTTCATCAACATCCAACATAATTCGAAATCAACCGGTTATATATCTTCATCAACATCCAACGTGATTCGAAATTAACCGGTAATATATATCTTCATCAACAACCTACGTAATTCGAAATCAATATTTTGCTTACTTATGTAGTGTCCATTGTGGCCAGCTGAACACATTCTAGGCTTACAGGATGCACTAGTGGTATACGGCGAAGTGTGTACGTCGCTACTCTATATAGTTGTTTTTAATATACGTGTTATTGCTTCTGCGATCCCGATAAAATTACATTTAGGGCATCACTTCTTTTCTGTTAGTTCAAATGACGTGATTTGCATGCTTGTTTGCCGGCTGGTCCCGTTGTTAAATAACTTGGTCTCACTTGAGACTTTAATTGCTTGGATTGACCAAGATTTACATGGCGAGTGAAGATGAAGCAGAAAACGCTTAAGCAGGAATCGCTTAGTCTTCCTGAACGCCCGGTCTTATTCTCTCTATACTTTTGTCAGGTGTCTCCATCATTCGTTTGAGATTTGAGTTTGAATTATGATTATGTTGACACTTTTTGGTATTTTCGTGATGTTTTCATGACAAGGAGGGTCGTCCGCCATCCGCACATTTCCAACGGGTTTCTTTAAACGACTTTTTCTATGTAACTAAAGGGCCCGGTATCTTACCATCAGAACAATCTCACACTAACATAGAGGGTTTTATGAATCTTGTTTAATTCATCATTTGGTATTGTTTTGTCTAATTCCAGGTTTGTGTTTAAACATGATTTTCATTTGTGTGCAATTTTACCCAATTTGGAGATTACCGCGGTCAATTAAAACCAACAAGATGGAAGAACATGCTGTGATTCCAGAAAATGACACCAATTCGTATTTATTATCATTATATAAATCATACGTATGAAATGTTTAAGAATTCTTTAAAAAAAATAATAATCCGAGATTACATCAAGCCAAAGGTATTGACACATTGCTGTGACATACCGCATGAAGGTTCAGATGTCATGGTTTACTTTCAATGCCCAAGGATATCCAGGGTCATATGTAATCACTGTTAATGTAATACACTGGTATAAAAAGGTGTTATGTCTCCACCGACGGAGTATTTTGAAATCAGTTTAGATCTAATGAGTATGATGTATGTCGGAATTGACATAAACGGTCTAGATCTCCTCGGTACTTTGAAATCGGTAGGAACTGTCGAGATTCATGGAGTACTTTGAAATTGGCATGAATGGTAAACATTTGCTGTGTATTTTGAAATCAGCATTAAAGGCAAAGGTCTATTGCGTCCTTTGAAATCAACATCGACGATCTAGGCCTACTTTGGAATCGATTTTCATATCCACTTTTCTTGATATGTATAATAAGATCTTTTGAAAAGGAAATAATATTTTCAATTTTAAATTTTGCAAGAAAATAAAGTGAAGAATTTTGCTTGTTTGCACATATTGATATAACGCAAATCAATAATAACAAATTGCAATAGCAAATGAACGCATATTTAGAATCTCAAAACCAATTCGATTCAGACAAAAAGAGGGCGGAAAACAATAACCATTTAAAAACAAAAAAGAAATTTATGTTTTATTAAAATGAGTTTAAATTAATGAATTCATGATTCATGTTACATTCAGAGGTGGACGTTTCTCTCCATACTCACTGTATTACGTTAAAACCACTCATCTGAATAATAATGTGCTAGGTTTTCATAATCTATATTCTGTTTAACAGGATTAATTAATTATTTTCGAAAACAACATTTTTATATTTTCCACATCTATTTGATTATGTCATAATTATAACTTGTGGATTTTGTCACCAAGTAATTCATATCTTAGTTGAACTGAGATCTATTTAAGGGTCTTCGACCTGAATGATCCACTGAATTCAATTACCCTTTAACAGACAGAATAAGTCCCTGCTGACTTCTTTAATTTGTTCAATAATTGCTGAATTCATTAGCGTCATATTCGTACCTCCTTGAGCAGGGTAGAAACAATGAGACAATGATAACATACTCATCGATGATTATGTTAACTGAATATTTTATCTGACTTTATCATATATATGTACAATTGTTTTCTATTTGTGCCTATGAATAGATGTAAAACAACTATTTTCATGACACGAAGGTCACATAACTGCAATTAGCATGCCTTGTTAATTAAGTAGAAACCAAATAATTACTACTTAACCTCTTACATTGTGTAATGAAAGGTGGTCTGTTAAGCATATTACTAGGGCAGAAAGACCTAGAAATTTCACTAACTTGGCGTACCAGAGATATATATGTAAACCTATTTACCTGTATCTCACCAAGGATCCTCAAGATATGTGAAAACTGCTTCTTCTTCAATTCTTACCAAGGTGATGACAGGTTTGGAGCATACTTCAGTTAATTGCTATTATTATCATTAATTCTTGGTAATTCAGACAAAGTAGTTTTCGTTTTAATCATCTAATAATCGGGAATTTTTTTATTGGGGTGGGTGGGGGTTGAGGTTGGGGGCGGGGGGGGGGGCGTACAAAATAAGAATAGACAAAACAAAAAATAGTCCTGATTGATTCAGAACTACATTCGTACGAATGGTAACGACATACTTGCATCCATAAAAGGAGTCTCGTTCCGACACATAATATAACAATAATAACATAGCAAACTCCATCCATGACATTGATAATTTATTTCTTTCGTGGTTAAAAAACAAACACGACTTATTGAGCTGATAGGCTTAATCTAAGACGAACAACGTATTATATGGTTAGACTTTATCTGTCGCAAACATCTTTTAGATTGACGTCATCGATAGAAAAATCCACTTATTGTAGGAATAGGGTTTATTTAGAACAAGCAACTCATTATGTGAAAATTTATCTATCGCAAACAACCTATTGTGTAGGGCTTTATTTATGTCACTAACTGTAATTCGTTGTATGTTTTTCTTCTTTAACTTCTTCATCTACGCGCTGAGATAAAACTTCAAACATTACGTTTGATTATTGATGTCATTTTCTACCTAAAATGATATTAAAGTTTGATAAACGATACATAGAAACAGCATCTCATGAACATTTACTTTCTCATGTGATAGTTTTGTGCAACTGCAAAAATGAAACCAATTGTCTTTTATCTTATTTTAGCAATATGTTTTACTTTTAGATATTCGTTGTCATACTTGTCAAAGACATGTGTACTGATGGACGGTATTTCTACGACGTAAGTAGATATTAGATCAGCTGAAATCTACGAGTATCCTACCTGCTAACATTAAGTCATTATACCCCTTCCTGACGTTTTGGTTTTTACCTTTGAGGTATTTTTAATCGCAGTATTCCAATATGTTTGAAGTATATGATTGGTTTTTATTAAATTCGGACCTAAACAGATATTTCGAGATCATAATTTTCAAATATTTCGTTTTCATATATTCGTTCAATATCCAAGACTAAAATATTTTAAATAATGTGACCATACTGTACAGTACAAGACTAGGTTAACATCATGATAAGACACAATGTATGTGATCACTTGCAGGATTGTATCGACCAAATGGGAACAGAATTTGTGTTCATGTTTTCCGAGCATTATATCAAGGGCTCTTATGTAAAAGTTTACTGCTCTACGAATGCGAAATCTGACGTATCAGTCCGTATACAGACACCGATATGGGACGAGGGTAAAGTCGACATCACTCTGACTGTCCAATCAGGATCTATCGTTGAAGTTGATATACCAAGGACTGTGCGCATGATTGGAACCGGCAAGGGAACTTCATCCATACATATCACTGCCACTGATACAATATCAGTGTACGCAGCAGACACACAGACAAATTCTGGAGATGCATTTATGGTGTACCCTACCGACGCCCTTGGCAACGAATACATAGATATAACATATAATCAGACCAGTACAAAGTACTTCAGCTCGCTCGGCGTTGTGGCATTATATGATCTCACCGTTGTAGAAATCTACCCTCCACCACAAGGTAGTATATCCTATGAAGGAACGGATTATACCGTAGGTCAAATACTGACATTGACAATAAATCAGTACGAATTGTTTCAGATCCAGTCACATGACCTATCAGGAACACGCGTATTGTCTTCTTTTCCATTGTCTGCGGTAACGGCTCACGAATATATCCAAATGGGGAGCTCAACTAGTAAGGACTTCATGGAGTCTATGTTGCCTCCAGTTAGTTCACTATCAACTTCTTATGTTGTGTTTGGACTTCCGATGTATGCAAAACCAGAAGTCATCCGCATTGTCAATTCCAAAGAAAATACACACGTTACCATAAGTTCACCACCTTCAAATGTTTTAATGAAAGAGATTGGTTCTATTTATGACTTCCAAGTAGATCCTGGCGCAGGTGCTGTCATATCAGCAGACAAAGCTATAATAGTGGCACTCGTTAGCCTTGGCCGGAGCATGAAGTCCTATGGCGACCCCCGTATGATTGTGGCACTTTCTGTGGATCATTTCCTGTCGGAGTATACCTTTCCTATCGCCAACCTGACTGGAAAACTACAGTACACACACCGCATTGTTATATTGGCTAAGACGAGTGACGTGTCCAATATCAAACTGGATGATTCCTACATATCTGACCTTGGACTTGTGTGGACAGAGTTGGCCGGTACAGGCTTCTCTATAACATACACCATCTTAGACGTTGGGGTTCACTCCCTCACAAGTGATGCCGTAACATCTGTATTTGTGGGATACCTTGCAGGACATGGATCAACAGAGGAATATGGCACCTTGACAGGTCGTTACCTTGGTGACACAAATCAGGTGAGTTCGTTCTCTTCACATACTGTCAAACCATAGATACATGTGCTGTTACCCCTAAATATTGGGAGATTTACTATTGTACGTGAAATGTGTACACTGTTTAAAGACACTGAAGATGACGCCACGTTGTCTCTTTATTATTACGTGAATAACTCATGCAGTTTACAGTTACAGAAAAAACGATACAACAATCATACAATACTCAAATTGCAACACATTTATCATTCGCCTTATACTGTATATATAAAGAAAGTCACATTTTAAAATGTTTTATTTGTAATATTTTTATCTAAATCTTCGAGAAATATAAAGATGATATAAGGTTTGGAATGTTTGTAACAAGAAATGATTAGTAATACGTTGTCCCTTTCATCTACAGAGCGTTTGTAATGATGGCATATCCTGTGATTGTAAGTATGATATATATACATGTAAACAATGCTCAAAGAAAATATAGGAGAAAATTATTATCGAAGTTTTCATTGTATTTCGTCTTGTCCTAATAGGATGTTTGTTCTCACAACGTTAAAGAGAAGTCATGGTTACTTGTCATTACAGTGATGATTTTAGTGGTATAAATCTCTTCATTCACTACAAAAACTCGTTTTGTTTTGTGTCACAGGGTTCAGTGTATAAAGAAGTACTGAAAAATTATCTCGTATATATTCATATTAAAAATAATTCATAACTCCGCCATGTACGATCACACATAAGCAGTATTTTGCACATATAACAAAAGTTACTTTTCTATTTCTGCAGATGGACGCATCAGAGGTGCGATGTTCACACCGAAAGCCTTCGGTTACACTCTAAGTTCAGAACCAATAAGGATTATACAAACAGACTCCATATTATTGTGTGAAGCAAAGTGTCTGATTTTAGATACCTGTGTTTATATGAGCATGGTAGTGGAAAATGGCTATTCGTTTTGCAAACTCTATAATTCCAAAGCGTCGTGTTCACAACTTGTGGCAAATCCGGGTATCCGACTTTACAAACGTTCAAGCTAGTAAACTTTGTTTATCATAAAAGATATGGAGTATTTGCCAAACCATCACATTCTCCTTTAGCTATCCTGCATTTAATATACAGCATAAGAGTAACTTTAAATCATCCAATTGACTGTTGGCATACCTGTGGGAACTAACTGCACCCCTCTGTTGGCTGGTTCTTTTTTGTTTCATGCGAGGCTGAATTTATTGAAACAGGGCACAAAGACTTTGTAAGGCCGTTTCATGTTACTTTCATATATCGATGACGTAATGTCATTAAATAGCAAGAAATTTATTGACTACGTCCATCGTATATACTTACCAGAATTGGAAATCTAAGCCACGTCAGACTCTTCTTCGTCAGCCTACAACGATATCAACATGGACAGTTTTCCATCAAGTTGTATGATTAATGTGATTATTTCACTTTCCCTATTGTGAATTTCCCATTTCTGGATAGCAGTATCCCTGCATCTCCAACCTTTGGTATTTACATGTCACAGTTGATTCGATATTTAAGGACCTGTTCTCATTATCAAGATTTCCGTTCAGGAAGTCGTCAACTGGCTGACAAACTCGTAACACAAGGATTACAGTTTGATGAAAATTATGGGGAAATTGTTCGGTCGCCATAGTGATCTTATTGAGAAATATTCTCTTTCTTTGTGTGATGGCGCTATAACACGTGTTTAAATGGCCGCATCATCCGCAGAAGCCATCTTCATACAATTCTGAGCGTGTACAAGCCCAGACTAACGTAACATATTTTTGTTTTGTTTCTATTGTTGTTTTGCCGTAGTTATTTGTTTTATCGCTGTCTCTGAAGCGAGAATGGGTAAAGTGCTGTGTCAACTAGTAAACATATTCTAATTTCAATATGATAGTGTAATCAAAACTTGAAACATGTCATTCCTTTAAAAAAACGTAAGACGGATATTGAACTAATGCTCTGTAATATGCAATAACATTTTAATTTGACCTTTTTTCAGGACAGAACATTATCGAAAATCGAAAACTTCAGATAGATTATTCACATTTTATGGGTGATATTAGCATATTATAGTGTAATATTGATGTTTTAAATAAAGCATATTGGGAAGCGTCCAAGCATTAAAGTAAACCCTCAGGTTATCAAACATGAATATTTAAGTGCAAAAGTACATTCGAATCTGGTCTGTCAACCTGTAACATCCTCTTTAACCTCATTGCTTAAAACAATACAGGGTGTATAGTAAAGGTGTAGTTATTTTTAGGCTTGAAAATGGAAAGATTTGTTAAAAGGTAACATATATCTTCATCAACAGCCTGCGTGATTCGAAATTAACCGGTAATATATATCTTCACCAACAGCCTTCCACAAAGCTGTATGATAAACGTTATTTATTTCAATTTCCCTATAGTGAATTTTCGTTTTCTGGATAGCAGCAGCTCTGCATCAGCAACCTAAGGTATTAACATGTCGCCGTTGATTCAATATTCAAGGGCCGGTTCCCTTTTTCACGCAAGAAGTCGTCAACCGACGGAAAAACCCGTAACACGGAGTTTCAAAAGATGCAGGTTGATGAAAATTATGAGAAAGTTTTACGGTCGTCACAGTGATCTCAACGAGAAATATTGTTCCTTTGTACTATAGGAAGCTTGTCGTGTTTGATGCTCGTTAGTGTGCTTGTTGGTGCCGTTGTTGTGTACTTGTTCTTATTTGAGAACGGGACATTACGTACTTGTATTGACCAAAGTTTATATGGCAGATGTCGTTAATGAAGCAGAAAATGCTTACTCTGTTGGAACACCTGGTCTTATTCTCCTTGTACTTTGTATAGGAGTCTTCCTTGTAATTTGTTCTTTTGTTCATATTTTGCACTACTTTTGTTAAACATGAGTTTGAATTATGATAATGTTGACATGTTGATATTTGCTTGTTGTTTTGTAGTAAAGGTTTTCAGTGATTTTGAATTTTCTAAGATTTGAGACAATGACAATATATTTTGCGAAGTTAAATGATGTATCTTTTATATTAAATCCTAATGAATTTTCATTCCGCTTGAAATTATTTTAAACAGGTCTTAGGTCTTTTTTAAAAAATAATTCCGCACAGAACTCAATTGTCAAGGTAGTTTCATGAAATCTCATATAAAACAATTTCATATGCCTTTAATTAGAAAATGCAGAACATTTGCATTTGACAGGTGTTTAAGTTGAAGGACAAAAACTAAACACGGCAGCCATTTTACTACTATCAATTGACGTATCGTCAATGTCCATATTATTAAATTGCAATCAATTTCTTACTGGCATAGCACATGAAAAAAGCCGAGGATATATTACACTGAAACAAAAATATTGCATTGGTGAATTCATTGGCTAACAGACCGGGTTACGTGACAAAAGGTATTTCAGAAATTAAATAAGGATTTCCTATACAGATATGAAGCAATAAAATAGTCTGTTGTTTGCAAATATATTTTAGATAATTTATAATACGAATCAAACTGTAAATAAGAAATATACAAAGCCCCAACGGCCACATCAGACATACCAACTACATAAAGATTAATTATAAAGTCAATCATACTCGAATGTCCGTAGAGAAAGGCTAAACTAAAAGTAAATGTGGCAAAGAATTTGAGATAATTATATACAGCAATGACCATCTACACCAGGCTGGTGAGCTTGTTGACGGTTATAATATATTGCATCTTGTCCTACGCTGCTACATTTAGCGGTTGCTAAGTACGTCTGTACCGAATTTGTCAGAATAAGTTCATAGTGAGCCTTATAAACTACATACACATACAGCATACCACAGTTATAACGACATCATAGTGAGTCTTATAAACTACATACAACATACTACAGTTATAACATCATAGTGAGCCTTATAAACTACATACAACATACCACAGTAATAATGACATCATAGTGAGTCTTATAAACTACATACAGCATACCACAGTTATAACGACATCATAGTGAGCCTTATAAACGACATACACATACAACATACAACAGTTATAACGACATCATAGTGAGCCTTATAAACTACATACAACATACTACAGTTATAACGACATCATAGTGAGTCTTATAAACTACATACCACATACTACAGTTATAACTACATCATAGTGAGTCTTATAAACTACATACAACATACTACAGTTATAACGACATCATAGTGAGCCTTATAAACTACATACAACATACTACAGTTATAACGACATCATAGTGAGCCTTATAAACTACATACAACATACTACAGTTATAACATCATAGTGAGCCTTATAAACTACATACCACATACTACAGTTATAACGACATCATAGTGAGCCTTATAAACTACATACAACATACTACAGTTATAACGACATCATAGTGAGCCTTATAAACTACATACAACATACTACAGTTATAACATCATAGTGAGCCTTATAAACTACATACAACATACCACAGTAATAACGACATCATAGTGAGTCTTATAAACTACATACCACATACTACAGTTATAACGACATCATAGTGAGTCTTATAAACTACATACAACATACTACAGTTATAACGACATCATAGTGAGCCTTATAAACTACATACAATATACCACAGTTATAACGACACCATAGGGAGTCTTATAAACTACATACAGCATACCACAGTTATAACGACATCATAGTGAGCCTTATAAACTACATACAACATACCACAGTTATAACGACACCATAGGGAGTCTTATAAACTACATACAACAAACTACAGTTATAACGACATCATAGTGAGCCTTATAAACTACATACAACATACTACAGTTATAACGACATCATAGTGAGTCTTATAAACTACATACAACACACTACAGTGATAACATCATAGTGAGCCTTATAAACTACACACAACAAACTACAGTTATAACGACATCATAGTGAGCCTTATAAACTACATACAACATACTACAGTTATAACGACATCATAGTGAGTCTTATAAACTACATACAACACACTACAGTTATAACATCATAGTGAGCCTTATAAACTACATACAACATACTACAGTTATAACGACATCATAGTGAGTCTTATAAACTACATACAACATACTACAGTTATAACATCATAGTGAGCCTTATAAACTACATACAACATACTACAGTTATAACGACACCATAGGGAGTCTTATAAACTACATACAACATACTACAGTTATAACATCATAGTGAGCCTTATAAACTACATACAACATACTACAGTTATAACGACACCATAGGGAGTCTTATAAACTACATACAACATACTACAGTTATAACGACATCATAGTGAGCCTTATAAACTACATACAATATACCACAGTTATAACGACATCATAGTGAGCCTTATAAACTACATACACATACAACATACAACATACTACAGTTATAACGACATCATAGTGAGCCTTATAAACTACATACAACATACTACAGTTATAACGACATCATAGTGAGCCTTATAAACTAGTTATAACGACATCATAGTGAGCCTTATAAACTACATACAATATACCACAGTTATAACGACATCATAGTGAGTCTTATAAACTACATACAACATACTACAGTTATAACATCATAGTGAGCCTTATAAACTACATACAACATACTACAGTTATAACGACACCATAAGGAGTTTTATAAACTACATACAGCATACCACAGTTATAACGACACCATAGGGAGTCTTATAAACTACATACAACATACTACAGTTATAACATCATAGTGAGCCTTATAAACTACATACAACATACTACAGTTATAACGACACCATAGGGAGTCTTATAAACTACATACAACATACTACAGTTATAACGACACCATGGTGAGTCTTATAAACTACATACAACATACTACAGTTATAACGACATCATAGCGAGTCTTATAAACTACATACAACATACTACAGTTATAACATCATAGTGAGCCTTATAAACTACATACAACATACTACAGTAATAATGACATCATAATGAGTCTTATAAACTACATACAACATACTACAGTTATAACGACATCATAGTGAGTCTTATAAACTACATACAACATACTACAGTTATAACATCATAGTGAGTCGTCTTATAAACTACATACAACAAACCACAGTTATAACGACATCATAGTGAGCCTTATAAACTACATACAACATACCACAGTTATAACGACATCATAGTGAGTCTTATAAACTACATACAACATACTACAGTTATAACGACATCATAGTGAGCCTTATAAACTACATACAACATACCACAGTTATAACGACATCATAGTGAGTCTTATAAACTACATACAATATACCACAGTTATAACGACACCATGGTGAGTCTTATAAACTACATACAACATACTACAGTTATAACATCATAGTGAGCCTTATAAACTACATACAACATACTACAGTTATAACGACATCATAGTGAGCCTTATAAACTACATACAACATACTACAGTTATAACGACATCATAGTGAGCCTTATAAACTACATACAACATACCACAGTTATAACGACATCATAGTGAGTCTTATAAACTACATACAATATACCACAGTTATAACGACACCATGGTGAGTCTTATAAACTACATACAACATACTACAGTTATAACATCATAGTGAGCCTTATAAACTACATACAACATACTACAGTTATAACGACATCATAGTGAGCCTTATAAACTACATACAACATACTACAGTTATAACGACATCATAGTGAGCCTTATAAACTACATACAGCATACCACAGTTATAACGACATCATAGTGAGTCTTATAAACTACATACAACATACTACAGTGATAACATCATAGTGAGCCTTATAAACTACATAATAATAATATCCCAGATACCATTCCGAAAGAACAGCTGATAATACACCTTCAGAATATTTAAATATCATTGGAATATTGTTTTAGTTTTCTTACAGATGAATTCATATGAAATATGTCTTTACGACATGAAGCAAACATTCAATTACACTAACTTGTCAAATCCGAGATCTACTCTTCATCCTAATTATATATGCCCGATATCAAAATACAGATATATTCCTACAAAATACAGATATATTCCTACAAAATACAGATATATTCCTACAAAATACAGATATATTCCTACAAAATACAGATATATTCCTACAAAATACAGATATATTCCTACAAAATACAGATATATTCCTACAAAATACAGATATATTCCTACAAAATACAGATATATTCCTACAAAATACAGATATATTCCTACAAAATACAGATATATTCCTACAAAATACAGATATATTCCTACAAAATACAGATATATTCCTACAAAATACAGATATATTCCTACAAAATACAGATATATTCCTACAAAATACAGATATATTCCTACAAAATACAGATATATTCCTACAAAATACAGATATATTCCTACAAAATACAGATATATTCCTACAAAATACAGATATATTCCTACAAAATACAGATATATTCCTACAAAATACAGATTTCCAACATCAGCTCCTTACTTCGATGTTTACCCACAACAAGCTAACATAGACAGTTGATTGGTAAGTTCGGGGATTTCAGCTTCTCTTTACAAATTTTCTATTTCTACAAAGTACATTGAATTTGATATACAACGGCTTGGACCAAATTTTATCATATTTCCCCGGGAAAAAATAAACAGCTGCTGTTAGATACATTTAAACCACTTCAAGGTATGGAGGCTGTGAAAACTATAAATGTGAAGATATTGTTGTCACCATCCTGATCTCATAGAAAACATTTTATTTCCTTATGTAATATGTCGACATGACTGGTTAGTATGCCTAGTCGTTTATTGTTATTACCTTGTATCTAATTTGATAACGTGATGAAATTTACTTGGCTTGATTCACATGACGTGTGCCATGTTAGAAGTATAGGACGCTTATTATTCCGTGATAGCCATTTTTCTTGTTATTAGGAATCTCCGTGTAATTCTTTCTTCTGTTTTAGAAAATTGCTCCCGGTTCATTTATTTCGATCTGAATACGAATGAAATTGTCACACCTTTTAAAAATTACATTTTTATATCATTTATTATCAATATCTGCTGTCTTCAGTACATGGACAGTGGGGCTAACATTTAATTTTTTTCATTTTTGTTGTTTACTAGTGTGTAAACTGAATTGTACTGCAGTTTAAACGCCTGTAAAGAATAAAAAGGAAAATACTATCTTTTTTACATTTTCTTTTTTGATTTATTTATTTTACAAAACTTCAAGGAATAATTAGACATTTATTGAACGTTATACACATTGACTGAAAAATCCGACAACTGCTGAAAGAACAACACTTGATGTTTCCTGAAGTGTTAATGATTTGTTTGATACTAATGGGAGCCATTTTTGTCAGGTATAGATTTTTTTATGATGGCGTCAAGCTGCATGTGAAACACCTACTTGGCAGTTCAAGTTCATCCAGAAAAAAAGCCCGACATATCGACAAGATCGTAATTCAAACTCTTAATCGATAAAACAAAGGCTAATAGCGAACAAAGTAAAGATGTCCAAAGTGATTGTTAAAACTGCACAAGCACACAGACAATTAATGTATTAGGCATACTGTGCATTTCTAGTGTATGACAATGATTGTATTAGTGGCAAAGCTATCGATCCGTAGTTTTAGGTCCTGCGCGCGCGTATAGATTGCATTTAGAATTATTTTACTTCATCGAGTTAACACCTTGATTTATTTTCGCGCTAGCGAACAAATCAAAAAGTTTCTACATAACGCGATATGTCATTCAATACATTCCTTATCACCTTTCATTAATGTCACTTTAATTTACAATTCCCTCTACTTTCTCACCTTTCATTAATGTCACTTTAATTTACAATTCCCTCTACTTTCTCACCTTTCATTAATGTCACTTTAATTTACAATTCCCTCTACTTTCTCACCTTTCATTAATGTCACTTTAATTTACAATTCCCTCTACTTTCTCACCTTTCATTAATGTCACTTTAATTTACAATTCCCTCTACTTTCTCACCTTTCATTAATGTCACTTTAATTTACATCTCCCTCTATTTGCGTGTTCTGTTGTCTCGGTGCATGGTCTGATAGCATGGTTCCGTGTTTTGGAAACCAGATTTTAAATAACGAAAAAATTGTTTCTAATATATCAATTCAGAACTGTTAGTAGCAGAAATACACTTGAAACTCGCATTTTATCTTATTTCCATGCATTATACAGTATCCACACGACAGTCACAAAATATTGCTGCTTATGATTGAAATGGACGGAGAGAAAAAAACCTACCTAAAAAATATCTATTACTGAATAAAACCTCTACATCACCTGTCATCTAATGTCGAGTAAATATTGGTTCTTCAAAATACGTGTAACCCATTTCCCAACGAAAACTGATTAATGTGTTGTCCTGTAAAAGTCTAGTTAATCGGAGCAATGAATTCGAGACATACGTTACGGCGGTCAATAAGGTGACCTGATTGGTGAACAGTGAGCGAAAAGATTACATTTTATTTCAAACTTAAAACCTTAAATTTGATTGAGAAACTAGTCCCATCTCCCATGTATTTCATTTCAATTGGTACATTTGACAATGAAGAGAAAACATTTATAAGCCTACAATATACTCCTGCACGTGGATCTGTATCACGTGTCATATTTGTGATGCCATTGAACTAAGAAAAGAGCCATACTTTATATACATTTGGTTCCGATTGTCGTATTTCATTAGATTTTATGTTCCCTAAAATGAGGCTGTGAGATATTTTAAAATTTCCTCATTGATCAGTGAATAAACTTTCCTTCGGGTGTTGTCTTTTACGCTGGTTATATGTTAAGTGATTCTTCCTTGTTGCGACTGTATAAAGGAGAAATATCCTTTACAAAAACTACTGACTACGACGGCTGTACTTGGTTATAGCCGTGCTACTAGATCGATACAGTTTGCGATTGTTAAACAAGGTCTATTTAAGGTGTAATTATCTTATTTTTGTTACAGTCATAATAACACAGTGTTTTGAAGGTTTGACCTCGAGCAATGTGCCGGACAAAAACACAAATGTAATTGCATATAATAAAACCATATACATGAATAATTTGCCAAGGTTTAATTTGAACTTTGCAAAAACATGTACAGTATTCGCCCTTGTCAAAGGCATATAAAGGTCGAGGATCGTTTCCATCTATATAGTCTTAAGTGAGATTTCATTTCTTTAGATATTTCATTAAATGTCAGCTTTGATAATTGAGCTGGTCGTCCTAATCCTGGCTCTCATCTACCTCCCTCTAACTGATTGGGCCATCATTATTAACACTACCTAATACATTAATATTTTCTTAACCTTAAGTAATTCAATTCGATTTCAATTCATCTCAGATCCTGTTAATCAGCGATTTTCTAAACTATATATTACTAGAACTAGAGCCAGCATTATCTGACACGCTATGAGAAATCAATTATACTGTATATAACATAGAAAGGTTACGAATGAGATCACCAGAGACAGAAAACCTTTCCTGAATTCGTTTCCAAAAATTCTTCAGACAGGAATATGACTAGAATGTGGTCAACAATAGTTACGATGGAGTAAAAAACGGTAAGGTTTTTAGTTTTCATGTTTTTAGTTTTCACAAACAACAAAGTTTTGTTTGAAATGCTCATGTGGATGTCAATGAGTTAAGTTCACTTGAAGTTATTGGAGAATCTAATACATTACAGTCGGTTATTTTCAAGATATTCATATTTTCACGAATCAAAATTTCGCTCTGTGTCATTAACTGGAAATCCCATTTTTGCGAATAGACGAGCTATGTGCGTGCTATTATGGAGTGACTATAAACAGTCGACTCATATTGTCTCAAAGTCACAAAACCATCTAGTAAAAGGATGTATGCATCACAAGTCTTCAGTCTTGAGTATGTAATGGTAATCACGATTTCCGTGAACGGCAGACAGATCAACTTAGACCTCCGAGTTTCTAGAGATACAGATTGCTTAAGGTACCCCGATTACCCTTCCGGAACGCTCGGTCTTATTTTCCTCGTCCTTTTTATAGGTCCGTGTGTAGAGCTTTCGTTTCACCGATTTTGATTTTTAATCAAATATTCATATCTATTTGTATTATATAAGGTGGTTTTCACAAAAACTGTGTGATCGCTCGGATCCAGACAGTTTGTTGTTCACTGTTAGACACCCAAAACATGGTATAACTGGCAGATGGTCCATGAACGTCTAAATGATGATTATTTTCGTACAGGAATCAGATATCCGGGTAAAGCTAAAAGTTTTTTTACACGTCATAGATAACAAAATAGGTTACATCATCCATATTACATAGATTAAAAACCTTCAATGACTGTGGATAACGTACAAAACACACGTGTTTAATGACATATGTTATGCCACATTTACATCTTAGTGGATTTACATCTGTTGTAGCAGATAAGTTACCCGAGTTTCAATCGCTAAAAGATACATTGATGCTTCCTGAATCGAACATTCTGAGCAGCAAGTGTTGCGAACACATTGAGCTAATTAAAAAGAAAACGTAGAAATTGCTCTATAGATATCAAAACTTCCTAATTTACTTGCATGGTAATAATCACGATTTGTATGAACACAGAAGTAGCAAAAATCCTGCACAAAACAAGTGTTGTCTTGGTGTATAATTAAACACTTTAAAAAAATATAACGATTTTTGACACTATTAAATACGTATCTGTTTATTACAAAAAGTAGGTAGTTACATTCTATTATATGTAATGCTTTGGTTAGATGTAATCCAGAACAGGCCATTTGAATTTGAATTGGAGACTTGATGGCGATATTTCATCATGTTGTGCGGATTTTTATTTTCTTTTAATTTTCTTTCGTAATTTATGCAGATAGTGGAGAATAGCAGCACCGTTTTTACTGATACCCAAATGAATATAGTAAGGGAGAATGCTTCCTTTACGATGTTCATCAAATTAAATCATATATGTCACAATGTTTAACAATTGTAAATCGTGAAACGGAGAATCGATACCGTTTCGTAGTTTTCTGGTTTTGTTAAAGCCCCAATATACGTAAAAATCACTATAAAAAACAAACTTTACCTTATTTTCCCCGTAATATATGTAACAAAACAAATACTTTCCTTTAATTAAAGAAAATAAAACTGTTTTCAATTTAAATAAAAATTGAAAAAATCGGAAAATAAACAATGTGGGACCCACAATAATTCATACATTACCGATCGTAGCGATGACATTGCGCATGCGCATATTCCGCGTGTGTAAACATGGCAGACACAGTACAGACGTTCACCAGTCGCTTCCTTTTTTCCCAATCATACATCAGGCCAGTTCTGATTTCTTACGTTATAATTGTGCGTCGTATCGTTTCTAAACTAATTATTCCTTCTAATAATTTCCCAAAAACTGAATGTTTATCACAGGAATACCTAAAGTCTACGACAAGACTTCGCAAACAATGTTTGTAAACAAAAACTTACCGTAGACATATCTACATGTGCTTCCTCTATAAGTATAAACCTCAACTCTCGCGAGATCAGGTCATGAACTTTCCGACGTGGTTCGGCAACAAATGGGTGTGTGTTTACAAATAGCGAGTTTCAACTGCTCATATATCAATACTTATGCACAAAGTCATGGTAACTATTGTTTGAATAACTTAATTTTAACTACATCTTAGAGAATATCTCAATAATTATGTGTGATTCTACACTAAATGTTTGGTGAATGTTACGTATATTGGGGCTTTAAGAGTAAATCACTCAGAAATTTACTTTCATGAGAGTTGTCTCCCATTAATCGTCCAATTGTGGAATAAGTAAAAGAAAATCGAATTTCTCTGTCCTTTGTTAAGGTGTTTCATTTTATTAAAAAAAACTTTCTTTTCCACTATTGTTGGAAAGACATTGATAAGAAAAAGTCCAAGATTCCTTCCAGTTTTAGTATAGACTTGATTTGAGACGGGAGATTAGAAACTCGGACAAAGTCATGTATCTTGTATCCAAAATGGCTCCGAACAACATCACGTGATCTTAGGACCAGCGACTTCGGCGTCGACAGATAAATATGAATTTGGTCTAATATATCACGTGACACAGTGTTACTGTCATGTAATGAATTAAGGAGTTTTCGGTTGCATTTAGGTATGGAGTGTGCATGTTTTAACAGAAACACCAAATGACAATGTAAATGTGGAAATGAAAAAAGAAGCTGATGAAGAAGTGACTCTTCAGGACGACTTCGAAAAATGTTCACATTTGCATACAGGAGCTCCCCTAGGAGCCTAAGCGACAGGAAGGTCGTAAGACAGTTCCGGCCGAAGAAGGGGTCAGCCCCGGCCATGAGCAGCTGCCGTACCACAGAATAGGCTTGAATCTCAAGAGCTGTGTAGAGTGCCGTTTTCCCGTTTACCGACTCACGATTTACATCATTTCCATGTTGTAGCAACCGAAGAATGAGAGCAGATTTACTATAATAAAAGCTGGTGATGTACTCCCCAAATAACATCACTAATGGTGGGTAGTTCTGTATAGCATCGCTATCATACGCAACGCCAGCATTCTCTAGGAGTAGGGCGCAATCATCAAAGTGAAGAGCTCGAGCCCAGTTAAGGGCTGTATACTGTTTGTACCTTTGGTTGGTAGGGACATGTTCACTGCGGAGCAAAACTTCAATCATTCTTGTAGAATTGTTCAGGACGGCCTGAATGATTATTGGAAGTCTGAAACAGGATTTTTTCTTGGACAACATCTTTTTGTAATTTTCGAGGATGTAGGCCGTCACCGAAGTATTATCTGCAAATTACAAAGGATATCAATAGTTACGTAACAAAAAAACATATAGTAATTATAACTATCATGAATAGGATTGGTAAAATTTTGAAACATACATGCGAGTGTTGAATAACAATTGCTACGCTCACATGTACGTAAGGCAAATGTGTACCATGTGACAAGAGAGTTTTATTGGTGTAACGTTAAGTTTACTAACCATAACATACAGCATAATATAGCATATGGCGACAGTCTACACCACCGCATCGAAGAATCTCTTGAACCACAGTGTTGTCAGCCTGTAGGAGCATATCCTTGATGACTTCGTCCTTCCTTACCAGGCATGAGCACGTGAAAAATCCATCCAAGAAACAGAAAGGAGACAATACGGCTCCTTTCTTACAGAGACATTTTATACACTTCATTCGTCGGCATTTGATAGCAACAAGCAAAGCGCAGTTAATATCTCTGGGGTGTGTGACATAGTAAGTTTTACAGCGACCAGCGGAAATGAGGATTTTCAGAGATCGAACGTTGTCCTCCTGCACAGCCAATCGAATGGTGTCATGGAGAACTTTTTTATACATCACCGAGCAAGCCATTGGCGAACTGATGTGTGACGTAAGAACTCCCAAAAGCTGGTCTTGTCTGTGGAGTACTGCCAGGTAATATGGGTCGACCATGTGTACAGAGGTAGTCATTTCGTCACATCCCAAAATGTAGGGTGATCGGATTCTTTCTTGTAGCGCATGCGCAATGTATTCTACAACTTTGACCTTACCAAATGTACTTGCAATATGGACGGCAGTGAAACCGGCCAGAACCGCATCGCCACACTGCTCTGTCTGTAAACTGTTGGCACTATCGTCGGTGGTTTGTAAAGTTGAAACTTTATTTTCGGCTGCGAACATGTGAGGACAGCGTCCACGTTCAATGATAGTCTGAAAGTTTTGAAGAGTGTTTTTCCTAGCTGCATCTCCATCAAACGCGAGTCTTTCAAAATTGGTGGAACAAACACATCCCTTTGAGCACACTGTAAAACACAAATGGCGATTGATAGTTACAGGTGCCACACGTGTGTTTCACGGCGTCCTTCAATAAAGTCATGTCGAAAATAGTTCTGTTGTTCAGTGAACGCCTTTAAAAAGTTCTATGGTAAAGGAAATTAAATAGTATATGATAGAAACATAAAATGCGTTTCCTTCAATGAGAATGCGCTTTTCTATTGTTTAAAGGTATACTATTCTTATCACAAATTACTTTGATAGTCTAACGTTAATGTGCAATAAGACAAAACGGTGACAGTGATATACTTACCAACAGTAATTCTTCTACTGATCAGCCTCACGTCTTCTTTCATTAACTTGATAATTTCTTTAGACGGTTTATCAATGAGGTCCTGTGTCCAACGCCACGCTAAATCCTGCTCTGTCATGTCAGCTTCTCCTTCGTAATGCAAACCCAACATATTAGTAAAAATATAATGTAATGGCGTCTGCTATGTAAATATACGTGAATTTTTAATTAGACGACAACGCCAATATTATCAATAGGTAGATTGTTTTCTGGGCCAATCAACCTGTAAACAGCAAATGCTACGTTGGGACTGGATCTCCTTGTACTTGGTGCCTACTTCACTGAACACAAGGGGAGAGGTCCGTTACATGTTATCAAGAGAGGTAATGGAACCCGCCAGATAAAATGCCTACGACAGCACGGGACAGTTTGTGATTCCGAAGAGCACAAACCGCTCCAGATAGGGTTTAAACAATTCTTCAATCGCTAAGCACTTTTAACCCATAACAAAACAGTGGTTCAGTTTAGCGAAAGTAAAAAGAAAAAAATACCATTTCTGCAAGTAAAGAAATAAAGGCGCAAATATATCATTACATGTACAAAATGATATTATGGATTGATCCAATGGCGTTCTTTATTACACGAGTTGTTCAATAATTTATTACGTGACATTGATTAATATACTCTCTGCTAATAGAGTTGACCTGATATAACTCCCCCTAGTCTATTCCTATTTATATACCGTGTTTATCCATGGCTCCCTCTGGGGCCTCACCGTGCAGTACAGGTAGCTTTGACGTGACCCCATCTGATGCCTCTTCAGCCATTACAATCTGTTTGCAAGATGCCCCATCTGATAGATCTGCAGATATCATGTCCTGATTGGGTAGATCTTCTCTAATTTCTTGTGATATACCTTCTTTGGACTTGGCCCCGTCTGAAGTTTTTTCACTCGTCATATTTTGTCTTATTGTTTTATTTTGGTTCCGTCGTCGCGCGCTTGTGATGTTTTCTGATACCAATCCGACATCAGACACTTTTGCAATGTTGTCATGCTGATGCCACTTCAGTCATCATATACTGCCACATCAGATACTGTTGTCCTGCTGTCATGCTGATGCCACTTCAGTCAGATATGTCATCCTTCATCTCCAAAAAGATGCTACTTCATTCATATATTGCTAAAACGTGTCATATCGGTTCCTCCACAGTCATCACACCTGCAATCAGAGTATACAATCTCAGAACTTTCCCAATAACTTGCACATATCAAAAGCTGTAACTAACACAAAATCGCTGTGTCCATGTCAGTTATAGGACAAACTGAAAACATAAAAAACGTAACGCATATTGATCCTAAATTAATGATTTCAGACCAAAACTGAACTTAAAATCGTGTAATCCCGATGCTAGTCTGTTGTTTTAATGACTCCCGAGGGTTTAGTCCGTGCTAATTCTAAGCAGAAACACATGTAAGAATGTGTTTCATTAGTAAGATTTAAATGACACGCAAAAGCTGGTTCAAAACAAAAAAAAAATGTTATGTACTCATGGGCAGACAGCACAGTTATCAAATGAAAGCGTAAAAAAAGATGGTATGAGGCAGGCAAAAGGAAGATAAAACGAGGGACGCGAAAAACTGATAAAGGAACATGACAAGTGATTATACATAAAACATCACCACATCGCTTATACCCAACGGGTATACAAAACAGTCGATACAAAACAGAAGCGGGGAGAAAGAACCCGAACCGTTAAAAACCCACAGTCCAGAGCTTTTCATGTTCTCCACGGCAGATCTTGAATAAGCCTTTAGTCCGTGAAACATAGATCCTTATTAAGCTGGTTAAGTTATCCACTGTTCATAAAAATGTACCTTTTTTCCACTACGAAGACTTACACTCGCCTAAGTGGCTCCACATTTTCTGACAAACATTCATTCTATAATGGTAATGATGACGTTAACAAATGGACGGTGTCATTCATAGATGATATGGATGACATAGAGTTCTATATGATTATATCAATGTGACAATGTCATAAAGTGGTAAAGTATTATGATGATATGCTTATCTGTGTCATTGATCGATATTTTATCCGCGGACTAAACTGACATCCTTACTGATACCACAATTTACTATAGCGTGTAATCTAGTCGTTCCCATCATGTAAATTTGCAATGACGAGTAGAAAACACAACGATATCTACATCAGTGTAGTACACATATAGCTCTTTATAAGTAAACAAAACCAATGCGAAACACGAGAACACTATATCGACAATCACGATCGATATAAGCGGGCTGAATACTCTCGACGTTTGATTCTGACACATACTCGTACGACTAGAAAAATACACTCCTACTCTACATATTACCTCAGTGTGTTGGATATCTTGTGTTGTTCATGTGAATTCTTCTTGATATTTTGACAGGCTACCGGAAATAAACAATTTCGCATGCGCACTTGCCACCAGAGGACCGACTATTGATCGAAGCTGACTCTAGATTTACACAGCATGTTCATGGTATATCTGACAAACATAGACAAACGTCAATACACGTATCATTTAACCAGGAAAGGTAATATAATATCATGGCTACAGACTTTTAATACTTAGGACTACAAGAATGACTAAATCCCTAAGCGGATGGAAAATCATTCACAAATATTATTCGGTTTTTAAATGCAATATAGTTTATGGAATGAAGTGGGCAAATTGAACATATATTTCAAAATTTACTGTCCGAGTTTCTTTTACAGCGAATCGCGATTGTTTATATACATTAAACAGATTATCGAATGAAAAATAATCAGGAAGACAAGTATCCCTATCTTGTGTTCAATCCATCGCTGGTTACTTTCAAATAATAGTGCGCATTAATTAGGATGAAACAATTTATCTTCTTTTCGTTGTTGTCACGAAAACTTGCGGCGTTCAAATAAAAATAATCGTTATTTTTACAAAAGGATGATAAAATGACAAGTTTCATATACATATTACTACCAAAGAAAATGGAACTTAGACCTATGACAGTTAGAATGTTCTTTCTGATAAAATTATCAAAACACTAACCTTATGAATATTGTATATAAAGAGTTTTTCTTCTGGTAAAATGGGTAAAGAAAGGCTTGTGTAATTGGAAATATGTTTTACAACAGGTTTCGGGTTAAAAATTTTCCTTGTTTTTTGTTTTTGTTTTCACAATAATAATTATTTCGTGTTCGAGAACATATAACTAATAGTACTAAAGAAATCAATGAATTCTAGAAATCCGTGTCATATCTTTAAAACTAATTAATTTGAATTATTCTTGAATTGATAATACCTTAAAAAAAAGACACATTGACAAATAAGTTCAAAAGATATAAATGACTGCATTAAGTTTTGATCACAGCGTCGTTGGACAGACTGGTGTATATGGAGGACCAGTGTCTGATTTTATCATAATGGACCTAAAATGTCGGAAAACAGTAAAAAAAATTATCCGACAGAGTCATTTCAATGAAGCATAGACTGGCCTGTGGTGACGGTCGACGATGCATGTACACTGTGTACCTACAGTCAAGATGAATACTAAATTAGTGCTGTGTGAAGCTCTGTGGTATTTGTTTTTGTGTTCTAAGAAACAAATAAAGAAACACTACATGTTAAGTTTAGAACCACCTTTATTAGTGTTGTTCATATATGAAATATAAAAATATGACAAAATGAAAATGCTGCTTTCATTGTTTGTTCAAATGTATAACGTCCTTTGGACACAAGTAGTGTATGGTACGGAAACGTACAAATATATATTGTGTATGGTTAACAATGTTAGTGCTCGTTCACAAGGTACAGACGTTATCGTGTCTATTCGAGTTGTACTGAAATTAACTAATCTCAGCATATCGTTTACACAAGAAGAACCGAACCCATCATGTTTATATTAATTTTCTCGTAGTTTATCAATTGATAAATGTATCTAGATGTAGTGTTGAAACATCAAAACAGTGTGACATCGTGATATTTTAGGGTCTGGGGTATCGTTATTGCGGCTACATCGTCTACAGCTCTAAATGTACGAAGGACCTAAGAATGTTTTTTTAATTTTTTTTTTATTTTTCATCTTGGTTGCCATCTACTTAAACTTTATACTGTCTAGTAATCAACATCAAACCTTCACTTAAACTTCCTTCCTACTGTATCATTTCATGTAAGCATCGTTTTATCGACATCTTTAACTTTTAAAAAAATAAATTCTCAAAATATCAGTTTGGTCAACCTGATTACATATGGACCCGTTATATGTAAAAATTCGGTGGTAACGCTTCCAAATGAATCACTAGAAGTTATTAAAACTTGTGTTACTTCCATCTGTGAATATGACAACGGATATCGCTAAGTTACAAATTTATATTTGATAAGGATGAGAACAGTACAATGGAATTCTAACAGAGGAGTCCTCAACCTACACAGAAAGTTTGCTGTGGAAAAACAAGTAAATTTCATTTATCATATTTCTGAAGTAAACGATAGCAAATGCTTTTTGAAATGACGTTCATTTTCACGATTTATCCTATATTTACTATTTTTTCCACTTAATTTTCATAGTAATATTGATAAGGTTAAAGTTCATGTGAATAAATTATAATATCATTATAATCGTAATTAATGTATTGAAGGAATCCGCCTGCGAGTAACACTGTAAAATAACACAGCAGATTAGAACATCAACATCGTCACAAAGCAATGTCTGCGACTCCTAATACCAACTATACTATGGGTGACAGTATGTTAGAAGCTAGTTAGACGTATACAATCGTAGCTTTCATGCATTGACTAGATTAGTTAGCGTTGCTCATCACATTCAATGTCTTGTTATATCGAAATGGCGAAATAAACAACAAGACTAACAATGAGATAAAAAAAAATAATAATAACTAAATATAGATATATTTACTTTGTAACGATCCTCTGATACTTCATACAATACCAGTGATTTTATTTTCAGATTTTTGAATTCGCGAAGACAGTCATTTTTAGATTGAGGGCATGTAGCATTTTAGTTGAAAGACTCGATTACAATTTAATTAGAGTTCAAGCGAAAAGATAGATTAATTTCCAATTATATTCTGCCAAGTACATGGCAAATATTCGGCATACCATCTAAATATCATTTTATCATTATATCGAATGAAGCGTTGAAATAGCATGTTCACAAGAAAATATAGATACACTCAAACACATTGACTACAACTAAACGATTAGTTTATAAATTAGGCAAAGAAAAAAACCATGCCGATCACTCGACAACATTTCACTTATCATAATTAAAAAGTTATTGCCAAGGTGATACATCAGTAAACGATGCTCAATTTGATATTTCAAATTATCTTGGAAAGATCCAAAATCAAAAATAATTATAAGAATGCAACACTAAAGAATATAGAAAATCCGCCTACAGGATCCCACCTTAAGCTAATTCCTAATATTTTATATTTTTATTGATAGATATTTAATAGAAAAACAATGCAATATAAAAAAAATAGATCCTTAGCAGGTTCAGTATTTGTTACATAACAAAATATTGAATTCTTATTAAATTTGCATCTGGATAAAAACGTGGCAGCACAATTTAATTTTCATCTATATTTCCATGAATGTAACACTGCCATGGTGTACCACTGTCGGAGAAACGACGGCCATTGCACTCGCTGGAGTGCGGCCATCCGTATCCAACCTTTGCTGAAGAGTATTGTCTTTAGAAAAGTGAGGTGTTTGTGACTGTGTGTTCGACTCGTGGTTATTTTGAAATTGACTCTGATTTAATCCTAGTTTGTTAGTCACTGTGAGAACATTTCCATTTGTTCTGGAGGGCTGTGTTTGTACACCGTTAATTCTGGAGTTCTGTGGCGTTCTATCAGATTGTGATGGATTCTGCGACTGAGTGACACTACTTTGGCGACTGTATGTCTGGGAAGAATTCATTGACATAACCGTTGTTTGGCTGTTTTGGCGATTGAACTGAGGTGTGCTAAACTGCACCGGATTGTTCTGTTTATGGTACTGAGGAGTGAGATGTTTGTTGTGTCGTTCGAACACTGTGCTACTGGCCGCAACTTTCCTTAAGCGATCCCGGTAGCCATCATCCTGGTCACTTAATCCGGTCTCCTGTCGTACATGATTCGATTTACCGAAATTGCTGAGCGGTGTCATAGCGTTTGCGTCTCCAAACGCATATTTTTGTGTCACGTTTGAATCAAAATTCGACCTATTCTGGCTATCTGCAAGATTAACAACCTTTCGACCATGACCACGAGACGACCGACTATCTAAACTGTCAGAAGGATAATTGTCTTGGAAACTGTGGTCAGATCGCGGAGGCACTGGAGGCGGTTCATTTTCATCCGGATCTAGCCCAGGTGGGTGCTTGTAAACGACTGGTGTCGAGGTCATTGTAAGAGTCTTTGCTACATCGTTAGCTAACAATCTCTCTTCATTATTGACAGCCTCTAATAAGTTTTGTTTTTTCTCAAAGCGATTGATAAGAGTCGATATAGAAGGTACTGTATGTCCATTTCTATCAAGTCTATCAAGAGAAGCTGCTATTTTTTTCTCATCCTTTCGGCTATCTTGACCTAAATTTAGATGCAAATTCCGCGATGGTTTAGCTGGCGGTTGTCTAGCGCTAGGAACCGGTGTGCTTTCTTGCACAATCGGCGTTTCATGCACTCGATGATAAGAAAGACTTTTGGCAGGAGTACTTTGGGTACTACTCGGAAAGTTTTGAGAACTCGTCGGAGTGACGCTTGATCTGCTAGTTAATGGGAATGTGTTCATGTGTGACGTCGTTGGTGTCGCAGGTGGTGGTATCGATGTAGGAGGAAATGTGACTGGGTCGGCTCTATGTTTGACAGCCTGTCCGGTTTCAAGTCTACCCTGGTTTTCGTAATTATGAACACGTTTTGCACTATACGAAGGAACACTGGCTGGGGTGTGTTGAAACGCGAGTGTTGGTTTATCATTCCTACGGCTGACACTTTGTTCGAATACAGGATGTCTTGTAGGAGCCCCTTCTCTATCACTAGGTGAGTATGCGTCAGATATGCTGAGATTGCTGCCAAGTAGGATAGGTGCACGTGTCCTCACCACTCCGTTTGCTGGATGATCACGGTTGGCATTCTTCGGAGTAGTGTTGTTGTTAATATCACTTTTTTCTAAGGTGTTTGTAATTATGTTAGGAGACGAGTAACCGTCTTTGTCGACAGGGGCATGAAACGGCGGTGTATGGTATAGTCCTGCATATTCTGTTGATATATTTGAGCCAGCCCGTCCCTTACCTCCTCCCGTCGTCATGATACGACTGTCCAGCACGTTCCTATGTTCGGTAGAATTAGTCCGATAATCACGTGAGGAGCTACCCCCGGGTTGTGTTGCGTACTTTTCCTGATAACGGGCTGCTGTCTGTCTATTGTCTCTCCCAATACTTGTTACATATGGACTTATCTCATTCTCAGAAACCACAACACGAAGAGGCATATACGACGGTAATGACGTCATTGGTAAACTATGTGGTATATCTCTGTTCTCCTGCAACCCTGCAACTTCCGCCGTCCGTTTGCCAGAAGGTGAATGCGTGAATTTCTGCACCACCGAGTTTTTGAACTTGGAAAAAGAGGTAGAGCTTTGTGAAGTTGGTTGTTGTCGCTCTGACATCAGGTGGGAACTATCAACATTAGCTTTAATATCACCAGCGCTGCTTAGTTTACCAGGTTCCCGTTTGAGCCAGGACACAAAAGGAAACTGCTGTTTATCGCTCCTTTTTCCTGCCCATTCCAATGTGTCTGACTGTGATGTACCTGACCGAGACTCGGTAAGCACTCTCTCCATATCCTCGTGATTCTCGTAACTATGTGCGCCAGGAATTCCGTTTTCCGAGGGCACTGAGGTAGTTGAAGCAGCTTTAGGGAGAGGCTTATGTAGACCAGAAGAAGGTGGTTCACAAGTTAATTGTTTAGGTGAATGAGATTCCTGTAGAGCGTTTATATGAGATTTGTACGTTGCTGAGACATCCTTGGGGGGTGCACCAACCATGGGTTTGTCTGAATTATGACTGTCAGAGTACCCATTGACCTTAACCCCTTTGCTTGAGACCACACTATCCTTTGCATTGCCTCCTTCTTTCTGTAAGTTTGCAGCTCGACGTGAGGCTGGAGTATTCTGGACTGTTTCCATAAACTTGTGATCAAACATTGCCACCTGAAAATAGATAAAAACAATGATGTATATTCGTAAGGTCGTGTAATTTAAAAGGTGTACTTGTGTATTTGTTATTCCAAAGCATAACCCTCTTGTAACAACAAAGCAATGACTTTAGAGCATGACCTAAAACAGCATCACCTGTCACCAGTACAAAATTAAATTTTGATCGACATTGACATTTGAACTGTGATTAGAAGTGATGACATACCAGTTGACCTCTGTGTTTGAAATCCATCTCGAAACGCTCTTTCCCTAGTTTACGATGCGCTAATTTCCAGTAGTATTTGCAATCATGAAGAAATGTTGCCCATATCTGGAAGAATTCCTGAGGGGTAACCTGCAATAAGATATGATATTAGAAAAACTTCAGAAAGAGAACGAATTCGTTATTTTGCTGAAAACACAATATCAGAAATGATTTATTGATGGAATTATTAAGCAAGGTTATGAAGATGAATGTTGCCATACCATGTCTGGATCCATTAAGAAGTAGGCGGTTGTTCGCCGGAAGTAAGAACGTGTGTCTTGTAAAAGTCGCTCCTCTTCTAAGATTATCTCCAACGCTATGAGTAGAAATTTTAATATTCTTAACTAAACATTAGTAAATATATAAACATGCTGCTTTTTATATTTTACAGGAATTGCGAAACAAGCTATCGCCTTATTTTGATCACGCTCGACGTGTAATAGCGTCATCATCAGCTAAATCGTGCAATAATGAAAACATATTACTGGCTTTTATTTCATCTTCCATATCAAAATCATCGCACATTTATCTTATTCAAATTGATATTCGTCTCACAAATTTCGGAAATGTTAAAAGACAATTCACGGGTAAGACCATTAATCTATCGGTTGATTTCGTAGCAGGGGCCTTACCGCATGTCATGAAATTTTCGGTAGTTGTCCACAAATTATCCCTGGTATCCATAGCCTCTTTTGTGGACATGACTAGGTACTAGAACAATAAAACAAAGTTGCTCATCATAGTAATGAACTAATGAATTGAATTTCTTAAAATCTTCAAGAAGAAAATACTTTTCCATTCATCAAATCTCCAGGTTTTTAAGCATTTAGGAAAATGTAAAGGCTCGTTGAAGTAAAAGCTGTTTTAACGAATACAAGTTTATGAGTGTTAATTATCTTTTGATATTATTCATACTGAAAAATACCGAATTCATTACAGTTTAGGGTTAATTCAACTCCCAGTCTGTGTTTTGACATTTATTTAGCATCATTGATCAGACTAAGAAGAACGAGAGTCTTGTATCAATTAATTTAATATTAGGATAGATATTTTTCTAGATTTGTACGGAAATGTGTTATTCACTTTGTGTCTTTTATGATATGGCAATAAATCATTTACCATGATTCAAACTCTTTAATGCAAAATAAATGACATACACCTAATTCACAAAGAGTTATACAGAAAACCGTATAGTAGAAAAGTTATGATAAAAATTAATTGAGATAAATCTCACCTTTTCTCTCGTGCTTTTTACTTCAGCTTTCATGTTTGATAAAGCTTCGTTGATGTTTTCAAATGAAACCTGCAATGCAATCATACGTTTTATCAAAGTGTCATGACTTGCGTTCTACAATACAAAAATCATTGTGTTTTCTAAGAACTGTCATACCAGATTACCCTTTAATAAATTTAGTGTAATCTGTGTAATCTATATGTTAAGGTGGTACGACGGCCGATGAAGACATACACTTGTTGTAAAGAATCTATATTTTAACGCCTTTGATTTCTATGGAACTCTAGAGAATCAATCAGCTATCTTAATTTGTTAGCCGCTCTATACTAAAGCTCTTAATATTTTCCTAATCAAACGTGTTTTTCCACTGTGTCTTCGATATTCTGGATATATACATATTTTATGTCATTATCGCAACGCATTGCATTTACGTTCACAATTTCATTTAGATCACAGCATGATAAGCATTGATATGGTGCCTAAGGCAGTAGAGGTTTGATAAATATAAATAGGATTTTAACATTATTTCGCATTAACTGTTAAATCATTCATTATGAAACTGTATTTACCTGCGCTGCATGTCTCATATTAGAAGGTTCCGGAAGGCGAAACTTGGTTGGACATCCAAGCTCAATTTCCACTTCGTAACATTGGCAATACAACTTCAGTACAAACTCCAGCAGGTTACCTTTTGCGTCCTGTACCAAGAAAAGCAAGTTTTATAAACCATCATTAGTAATTGGAAATATTACGTTACCCTAAATGCTTAATCCAGCTAGTCGCCAAACAATGAACGTTATACAAGGGAGGAAATCCATCCTATTTTAAAGAACACTTGCGAAATATATATCATAAACAAATAACTGTTTTCAATTAATTAACGACCTATCGATAACACATTCAAACGTATTCATAAGGCCTTATATCCAAATCAAATTATTTCAAAACATTTCTACAATTCCTTGTTTTGTAGTATGCTTTTTTAAAACTAAAAATAACACTGTTTACATTAATCAAAACTAATTAGCCTTACCCTGTCCTGAACTTCCTTGAGTCTGTTCATGACTTCCAGACCGAATCCGTCTGCTTGACCGTTTTCCGTGCCACCGTTTAGATAGTTACCAACGGCGAGCAACGACTGGAGCAGATTTTTGAGAGCAGAACTGAAACCAAACAAAAATCATTTACAATGTTCATTGTACATTACATACCCTATATTCTAGAACAGTTAAATGCATCGTTCCTTTTATGTCCATGATATATAGCGAGCAAACAAAGCTTACAGACCCATTCGACTACGTACGACGTCCAATCACCTATAAGACACTGTTCATTATAAACGGTTTCTTTTTGGGAGACAACTATACCAATCTCAGCCAGATGTTGCCAAGTAAACATTTCTCTAATAAGTACCTGTTCGAAACCTCCTCACATGCAGTATGGAGTTCTTTGAGTTGTTGCTCTGAAACAATAGACAGCGACAAAATTACAATTTAAACAATTTTTGTTATGACGTCTAACATCATATTGTCATATATATTTGTTTCAAATATGTCTCAGTTTTTTATCAACAATAATCGTGTCAAATCATGCTTAATAATCGTTCTTTTGTCACCATCTTATTATTAATTGTTTTAAGTTCAAACAGTTTACCTGACATATTATTTCATTGGTATATGACAAGGGACTAGACTACAAGACAAAAAGACATTTAACAATCATATATATGAGCTTTCCATATCGACTGCTTGAATATAAGTGCAGCTATAGTTACTCACCAGTTTCAAACAGGTGCCACTGTACTCTGTACCTAAACCTGAGGAAGTCCATACGTTCCTTACAATGACTAACCTTGGACATTTCATACAACATATACTCGGGGTAGTCCAGAGACGCTACAACACATGTAAATAACATTTATATATTGTATAATCAAGCAGTATGAATCTTACTGGTAAATATGAATTATACAATAAGCATTACACGCTGTAGCAATCTTCACTTGATATGATTGTATTGCAAAAAGTTCAGCATCTATCACGAAATACTTTTGTGTCTTGTGAAAATCGTTCGAATTTGAAAGTAGTAGACGCTGCTGGTGGACTTAACGGCATGCCTTGTTCTAGCTAATTCGAACAGTGACACGGTTCAGAATATACACACGTAATTGATGTTCCCCAGTAACTAAAATTATGAACTTTATAGAATTATGGGGCTAATGCAACTTCTCATGAAATGTTGACATCTCTTTCGATCAATTTTGATTTTTCTAAATCGCCTGCTAGGTTTTAAATGTTAGGTCTTTAACATCACTAAAAGAACGAAATCGCTGTATGGTATAGTTTAATTCATTGTCTGACCCTATTTGATTCCAAATTTGTATTAAAATGTGTAATGCACTACTATTCACAATTGTGTGTCTACTGTGCAATTAACGTGAAAGTTGATTACAGTCCCAAGGTGTCACTTGATGTATGCCTTGTTTATTTTTTAGTTAGATATCCATAATGCCCAAATTAATGATCTTACTAGTATCAATATGGATCATTTGTAAAGATCTTATCCGGATATTTACAGCAATAGTTTGTAAGTGTCGTATCAGACATAAGCAATCTATTTAATCTTAATGCCAGTTTTCGTTTCCCCCTCATATTTACATACAGCTTCGACGACATGGAATAAAGTGAATTTTTACATGAAAGAAACAGCGAAATATCCAAAAACATTTCCACTACCTGAAGTTTTTCGTCGGACATGAAATTGAACCTTCTCTATTTCATTTCCTCCGCCAATGAGTTCAAGCAGTTCTGCGAACCTAAATTTTAAAAAAAATTCAAATTTCAAATAAGGTCAACTCTTGACGATTCATATAGATCTACAATTTATGAACATTGTCTCATTAAAGTGTCTGATCTGATCGCTAAAGACAAGCTTTTGATAACTCTCCATACAGATAATAAATCTCCAACGTATAAATTTACAACATACCTGTCAGAATTAATTTGTTTCGTTTCTAGTGACGTCACAACACTAATAACATCATTCATTGAACATGGTAACGACTTCATGGTGTAGACAGCTCGACGAGACTTTTCAACATCTAGTAAAGTCACCAGCTTTGATAAAATAGGAAGGAAGTCTTAGTAGAATAGAGCAAATCTCACTCTTACAGACTGATAATTTCTTAAACAAATTATTTGTTAATTACATATTTGTATATGGTATTGTGTTTCTATTACATGTATGTCAATGACTTATAGTAACTCTCATCATTATCATGTCTTTAACTTAATCTTACTTTGCTATAACTTTTAATATCAAATAAAGACCTTTTGATATAATATCCACTATATCCACGTTTGTAATTATCCTAGTCTCACCTGCTGTTTCGTCTTGCCTCTTACTCGCGCGATATCGTCATATAATGATTTAACATCGGCGCACTCTGCACTCTGGAACAACCTGATTAGACAGAGAAATTTATAAAATGATGATGAAATGGCTCTATTTTAATCTAAACAACAAACTTATGTGTATGTCATCTTCTGTTGTAAATAATGTGTGATTATTACTATATAATAATAATACTACCGTCTCATTAAGATATAGTTATAAATCGAGGTGGTCTTTTTGATATCAACCTTTCTGCATCTTCAGCTTCAAGTTTCGGTTCCACCATTGTGTGCCAAATCGTAGGTGGCGTTCCATCTGCTGTATAAGAGAGGGGGTATACCGGATGAGTACACTTACAGCTAAGAATGCACAGAAATAACACAATAGGATAAAGGTTCGACTGAATGCTCAAAAGTCTTGTTGACATTTGGAATTATCGTCATGATTCATTTAAAGGAATACAGTTTTATTCAGTTCAATTTGAATGCAACTAAGGGTAGTTTTTACGTGCTGCTCGATGTTTTATATATGAAAGTGTAACAAGTTATTCCAGAATAGTACAAACAGACAAACAGTAAAAACAGATTGTTGCGT